>NC_088225.1:2781454-3018954 GCF_036934945.1 Oncorhynchus masou masou | reverse complement strand
AGCTACTAATTAATACAGTTGTTGTAGCCCGGGCCCAGTCACAGGTTGACAAAATACAACTACTGGTAAGAACCAGAACCATCCAAGTGAAACACCAAGCCTGTCTTCCCCAGACTAGATCCATCTAGAAGAGGTTGTTTTACTAGGCTCTCTCCCGTCGACTAGAACATCTGTATATTATAGCATGTAGTATATTTCTGGGTATTTTCATCATTAAAAAAAAACTACAACTTGGGAACAGTCGTTTGAATACTGCTGTACTACCAGCTTGATGTCGAGTATTTGTTCTTTTTAGTTTGTTGAAAAGGGGGAATCAAGTCAATCAAATATTACCCAATTCATACATTTACATTTGAAGGAAAATAAAAAGGGGAAGAAAAAAAATCGCATTCAGAAATGTTTCATTTAAAAACCGACGCCTACGCAATTATTTGTTACGAGGAGCTTTCATCTAGTTATGTTTTAATTTATGTAAAATATCAACAGCATAGCCAGGATAGTCTACAAACAGATGGATGGGAGGCATCCCGTCTTAGAGACGAAAAAAACAGAAGGAAAATAAATAGCAAGCAGGCACTGTAAAGGCCTCTAAAATGGATACTTCGGTAGAGGGAAGCATGGTAACAGGAATAATGTCAGCAGATTGGCTATCTACATCATATTTGATCTGCTGGGATAGACCCTATCCGTCTCTTAGCTGTGGACAAGGTATGATATTGTTTTAACAGCTTGTGACACAGGGTTTTAATAGAAATGACGGATGCCGTGTTTTCGTAGCGCCGAAAGATCCCTCGCCACTTTACCACTGATAACTCCGGTGGTGCGTTAACCCATGCCACTCGACAACCATATTATTAAACGTTCCTGGCTGAAAGATGAAGTGGAGGAGAAATGGATGCGATTATTTCACTCTCTAATGCTTCATATTTATCTCTGTGTATTAATCTGGTCATGGATAATTGTACATTTTCATTTTCACGCACGCACACGCACACACACACGCCCAAGCATATTACTACCGTGGTAATATTGTCAATATACTGTGCTTTTGGACATGTAATGCAGCACATTATATGTCCATAAAACATGAAAAGACAAGTTTTATATATATTCAATTATATGTAAAAGAACTGCTTTAAAAATCGACAAATGTAGGCTTTACAGACTCACTCAAAGCCTTACAGCTCAGAAAATACCGGTATCGAGGCCCCTCAAAATGTGTCCAGATCTGTCCAGAGTATTATTATGGAAATGGGGTCCGATACCATGCAGTGAATTCATTATCATTCCTTTGTTAAGATCCAATTTACATAGAACTACAAAGACAAGCTGTCAAAGGATCCAGACATGATTTACATGTGTGTGCCTCTTATGCAGCGTGTTTGTGTTTGTGTGTGTGTGTATCATCAGCTTGTACAGTATGTTGTAAAACGGCATCGTGTTTCTTGTCATTTATGGGGAAGTAAACATGCATGTAATGTTGCCTTTGTGTGTGTGTTTGTGTGTACGTGAACGTGTGTGTGCGTGCGTGTGTTTATCTTTGTCTTGAAGGTGTGTAAATCTGTCATTTCGACGATTGTATTTCTCTTGGCGGATGAGGGTAAGTGTTTATCTGTGCTCTGCAAGAGGAACGGGTGTGAAAATGCTGACGTGTGTGTGTGTGTGTGTGTGTGTGTAAAAGTGCCATGAAACTGATTGGGCGCTTACCAAAGCATTTGATACGGACAATACAAAATGCATAAAAACAACCACTTTGTCAAGTCTCTTGCAATCCACAGATCCCATAGTAGAGTTGCTGTAGTCGAGTGTAGCAGCATGCTAAAGCGTCTTCATTAATTCTGAGTGTGTGCAGGATACGTCATGTCCCCTGCTCTCGAGACAGCCCGGGCCTCGTCAGAATAAAATTGATGTGTGTTAACGGTGCATGTATTCATTAATATACCTGAGCTGGAAAAAGGTTAGTCCCTAGCATTACTAAAAGTGTAGGAGACTACTAGACTGGCGTGGTCCAAAACTGGGATAAGTACCAATCATTGCGGGACAGTTCACCCTAAAAGAAACATTTCTCAGACGCTTCCACAGCTCAAATGTAGTTTAGGTATGGACCGTAAAGACTCCATATCTCACTCAATCTGTTCTTTAGGTCCCCGTATGCAATACCAAACATCTACAGGATTGGTAATGAAGGGACAGATAGACACCATCTAATTACATTTCAAATGCTCATCAACCCAATCATCCTTCGCTCTATGGGGCCACAAAAACGTTGGTGCTGTTCCCTAAACCAAGACCCCATCATCTATCCCTAAACCTACAGACCCGGCTCTTAGTCTTAGTCTAGTTACTCTTCTAACATACTACGAAGCTGAAGGGAGAGAGTTAATGCCGATCGGCAGCCATCAGTTTAATCATAATCAGGAGGCTAAAGAGGAGTAATGGAACTCGGGCTCCGGGCCGCGCTTGTGTTTTCCGCCGTAGATTAGCCGCTGATTTGCATAGCGCCTTCCTTCATCCCGGTAGCGGTGGAGACAGGTTGTCCTCCTCGGACACAGTCAAGCGTAGCTCCCGGAGCCGCTTTGACAAATGGATCCGCGCAACGCTTGTCTTTGGGCTGGAGGGACTGGGGGGGAAGGAGGGGACGTGGAGGCGGGGAAGGGGTAGCGGTGAGGACAGTGATTGATAGCCGACGTGGTAAATAGTGCAGAACTTTTTTTTTAATAGGAGTACAAGAGGTGTTTAAAAATCGCAGTAATGGAGAAATATGGAGCCACGGGAGGGAGGGAATGGGAGGGAGGGAATGGGAGGGAGGGAGGGAGGGAATGGGAGGTAGGGAACGAACGGGAGGGAGGGAACGGGAGGGTTGGTGGAGGGAGGGAATGGGAGGGAGGGAGGGGAGGAAACGGGAGGGAGGGAATGGAGGGAGGGAACAGGAGGGAATGGGAGGGAATGGGAGGGAGGGAACGGGTGGGAGGGAGGGAGGGAATGGGAGGGGGGCATAGGAGGTAAGGTAGAGGGGGAGGGTTGGTGGGAGGGGATTTTATTTAAAAAGAAGGGGTTTTGACTTTTGAGAGGCGTGTTTCTGCGAGTGTGTGTGTGTGTGTGTGTGTGTGTGTGTGTGTGTGTGTGTGTGTGTGTGTGTGTGTGTGTGTGTGTGTGTGTGTGTGTGTGTGTGTGTGTGTGTGTGTGTGTGTGTGTGTGTGTGTGTGTGTGTGTGTGTGTGTGTGTGTGCGTGCGTGTGTGTGCGCGTGTGCATGCGTGTGTGTGCGCGTGTGCATGCGTGTGTGCGCGCAAGTGCTACCGTGTCACTCTCTCGTTTTATCAATTGGACATATTTTGCTGAACCGAATTGAACTTTTCCATTCCATGTCAGTTGATCTTGGAAACAATCCCAGTTGTCAAGATGCGATGGGATGTTGACACTAGCGGAGAGTGGTGACAGTGCTCTGTATATTAAGCAGCAGCTCTAGCAGGCTCAGGTTGGATTCTGAAACCAAATGTTTGGCCTATCTGTCCATCAACGGAGAGGAAGTGCCGGTTCGTTCACCTATTAGACGTAGGAAGGAAAAAAAACAAAAAACTCCTGGGACTCGACATGGTTCGTACTTTTATGCTTTCAACTCCACTATCTTGCCAATTCCAATGTCATCGCTGTTGTCATTACCGTCGCTCTGTGTTCCTGGCCGACATTCACACGGTCGTCAGTGTTAGACGCACGTGTCTATCATCCCAGTTTGACCACGAACGGCGTTACTGTAGGAACATCATCGTCGTCATCATCATCGTCGTCGTCACGAGCTATTGCGGCGCTGATACCCACAATTTGAAATAGGAAGTGCCTATTTAGCTAAATGGAAAAGAAGGACTATTCTACAGTATGACTGAATGAGTGATCCGCTGGGCAGGGCCTGGAGGTGTTGAAGGTAACTAGAACAGCAATAAAATAGAAAATATGCCACTGCCAATCAATAAAGGATGCCATGAATGGTTGTGTCAAACATGTTACCCCCCACCCCGGCACGCTCCATCCCCCGCTCCCATTGTAAACCGGTAACGCTGGTGCATAGTGGACCTGACTGGTAAGGAAGTGGCCATTAAAGCACGGGTTACAGCTAATCTGTTACACCCATGCATTTTGAAGACATGGCCGGGGTGAGGGAAGAGGGTGAGAGCGTTTGCATGTTTGAGGTGGTTGTTGTGAATGTGTGCATGCATGTGTGTTTGGGGGTGGGTGGGTGTGTATTTGTGAGTCAGGTGTGTGTGTGTGTGTGTGTGTGTGTGTGTGTGTGTGTGTGTGTGTGTGTATGCGTGTGTGTTTGGGGGTGGGTTGGTGTGTATTTGTGGGTCAGGTGTGTGTGTATGCGTGTGTGTTTGGGGTGGGTGGGTGTGTATGTGTGTGTGTGTGTGTGTGTTTGGGGGTGGGTGTGTATTTGTGGGTCAGGTGTGTGTGTATGCGTGTGTGTGTGTTTTTGTGGGTCAAGTGTATGTGTATGCGTGTATTTGTGGGACAGGTGTGTGTGTGTGTAGGACTGAGGCTGGTGGTGGGGTTCTAATGGATGGCTCCCATCACTCACTGTGCCTCCTCCGCCGCCCTCGGTAACGAGCGACTGGAGTGATGCGGTGGGCATGAAGAGAGGGAAGGAGGGAAAAAGGGATGGAGGGCAGCAGGAGGATGTAACGGTGCTTTGAGTGTCCTGAGAGAGAGAGAGAGAGAGAAAGAGAGAGAGAGAGAGAGAGAGAGAGAGAGAGAGAGAGAGAGTGGTGTGGCCGGGGGTCCCCACCGCCATGAGTTAAGCTCTCTCTGCTGTGAAATTAAAATGGAGTCGCACGCGAGAGGAGAGAGGGGAAGGAGAGCGAGAGAGGAGAGTGAAGGGGGGCTACCTTGTGCTTAAGGGGACAGCCCTCCTTCAGAATCACATTTGCAGAGCACCTCTATCTCTCTCGCTTTCTCTCTCAATTCAAAGGGATTTATTGGAATGGGAAACATTCCAATTCATTGCCAAAGCAAGTGAAATAGATTACAAACAAAACTGAAATAAATAATAAAAAATGAACATTAAACACACAAAGGTTCAAAAGGAAGAGACATTTCAAATGTCATATTGTGGCTATATACAGTGCTGTAACTATGTGCAAATAGTTAAAGTACAAAAGGGAAAATAAATAAACATCACTCTCCCTCTCCTCTTTCCTCCACTCTCCCTCTTCATTATTCTACCAATGACCAACTCATTCTTCACTGCTCTTTCCTCTGATTGAGTAGAACACTGTATTTATAAACTGTGTGTCTGAATCCTAAAATATACAGAACATCCTCAATTTTTATGAAATCACGAGGTTTTGAGTGTAAACGAGTGTCAATATGCTCTACTGCCACCTGGTGTCCTATCACCATACTACTGCAAACAAAGACGGTGCAAAAAAACCTTTCAAACCGTTGTCCCCATCTGATCATATTCCCTGCAATGATAGGGTGAGACCACAGGGTGGCGGTGTTACTTAGGACTCCCTTACAACTTCAACCATCTCATGTGCGTCGACAACAGCTATTGGTAAGATGTTTTTTAAACACCCCCAACATATTCAACCTGGTTCTTCTCCCGACATCAGTCATTTCAGTGGCGTCGTGGTACAACAATCCCCACTAGCAACCAGTGGACTGTAGTCTGTAAGTCTGTAAGACACTCCCCAGGACTTGGAGCAGGACCCAGAGTGTCTAGCTGTGCTAGACTGACCCAGTGGACCCACAGCCAACGTGCCACATGGGAGAGCAGCACCGAGGTGCCATGGAGGTGTCCTGGTGCCAGAGACTGGGCGGCCTAATTGCTTTAGAGGTCTGCCACCAGCAGGACAGCACGAGTGAAGTTACTGCCATGGCAGAGTGCCAGCCCTATGTTTGATGGCAGAGAGCCCAGCAGTGCCCAGTGATGTCATGTACAAAGCTGGCGGGTGCCCTCTGCTGCGCAATGTGAGTACTACATCAGGTGACATGCTATTTGATGGTCTCTATTGTTTTAAGGAAATATTTGACCCAAATGCCTCGTCTGGCATCAGTGGTAGATTATAGAGAGAGGCTATCACAGTTTTATTTTTTATTTTTTTTTGGGGGGGGGGGGTGGAATCCTTGCATGTCTCTTCTGTCATTGGGTGTATGTGCTTTTCTAGTCCCTGTCCACAAGGAAGTGCAGTTGCAAAAACCACTTCAACTCAATAAACTATTTATACCCACTGGCTAATTATTGGCAGACAACACCTAACAACACAATACATGCATAACCAACAACATATCAAAAATCAAAACACTACAGACACACACACACAAAACGACAAGACTGACATCTGGGTAAAGCACACACACACACACACAAAATGACAAGAATGACATCTGGGTAAAGCACACACACACAAAATGACAAGAATGACATCTGGGTAAAGCACACACACACACACAAAACGACAAGAATGACATCTGGGTAAAGCACACACACACAAAATGACAAGAATGACATCTGGGTAAAGCACACACACACACAAAACGACAAGAATGACATCTGGGTAAAGCACACACACACACACAAAACGACAAGAATGACATCTGGGTAAAGCACACACACACACAAAACGACAAGAATGACATCTGGGTAAAGCACACACACACACACAACGACAAGAATGACATCTGGGTAAAGCACACACACACAAAACGACAAGAATGACATCTGGGTAAAACACAGTGCATTACTGTATTGACATGCCTTTACAGTACGATGTGACTGTGCCAGTTCCTCTAGTAGATTGGCAGGTGGATTATACTGTACGTAGAATCAGTTTGACAGGAAAGAATCTTCTAGTTGGCTCGTGACACGGGTTTCCTTTATCTGCGAGCCAGTTGTGATTGATGCCGGGACGTATTTGCTTATCTACGTCGCTACAGTTCTGCACGGGGTGCCTGCTTTGAATGAGCGTTTCATTGCGTGGGCACTTTACTATATTTTCCAGTCTCAGCAAACAGTCGTGTCAAATTGCCATCGTTGTCAGGTGACATTATTGTTAATTACAAATGATATTAAATCAGATCTTCTCTCAAGTGAATGATTTGGTGTCTACTTTTTTGTTGTTGTTATCCACCAAGTAAACCAAATCAATGTGATTAACCAGGACCCAGTCGTAAGAGGTAAAGTTAGCTCCCATTTCCCCCACCCAGGTGCAGACCAGAGCAGAAATGTTCTGTGCTTTCTGAAATCAACATTCAAAAACAAGGCCCCATTTGTAGGCCCACGTGCTGCTGTCTGTCTCAGGTCCCTGTCACCTAGAAGTTCAGAGCAAATCAAATTTTGGTGTAGACCTTACCGGGAAATGCTTACTTGCAAGCCCTTAAGAAAATATTTGCTAAATAAACTAAAGACAAAAATATTCAATCTCCTCCTCCTGACATCAGTCATGGTACAACAAGCCCCGCTAAAAAATCAAATAAAAAGTAACACATTAAAAATAACCATAGCGTGGCTATATACTGAGGTAATTTGAACATGTAGGTAGGGGGGAAAAGTGACTATGCATAGATAACCATTCTCCTTATCTCTGTCCCTCTCTATCACATACATGATCCCTTTGGCCCGTTCTCCTTCTCCACACCTATGTGTTTGAAGTACTGAAACACTCATTCGGGGGTCAGAGGTCAGAAGGAGCAGTATGTGTCGAGCCATGCCACATCTTGTGCAGTGCTGGTAAAAGATAGCGTTGTTGGGTGGTGTGTCCCTTCTCAATTGTGTCTGTTGTTCAGGCATCTGCCAATAAAACACTCATGCTGAGACACACACACAGCCTGTCCCAGAAAAAAAAAAGGAGAGAGAGAGAGAGAGAGAGAGAGAGAGAGAGAGAGAGAGAGAGAGAGAGAGAAGGGCGCATGTGCTATGCTGATACAAATGACCTGAGCCTTTTAAATAAGGTTTATAAGCCACCCTGAACTGTAATGCTTTTTTTCACTGTACTGCGCTGTCAGGCTTGCCCATTGGTCTCACCATAAAGCAGTGGCTCTTATTCCAACTCAGTGCTCATCATCAGATCAAATCTCACATGACCGCTTCTACCCAGAACATGCAAACTGATATGAAGCTGAGATGTGCTTGAGATCTAAGGATGGCATTGTTGGACGTTTTGCATGATGTGACCGTGGCAGAGATTGATAGGACAAGGGGCGCTGCTCAGGCAATTTCCTCCCTCTTCAATCTAATCTTTTAAATTGCTCATAGCGCTATATGAAGTAACATGTATCATTATCATTATTATAGAGCTCAGATAGTCATAACATGATATTATGATACAGGACAATGGGGTTCATATCTGTGTTCGTTAAAGTTGTGGCCGACATGATGTAGGAAGTCAGAAAAACTGTACTTGCCCACTGTCCCATGTTGCTTCAGGGAAAGTCACTGGCGAAACGTGTACGAAACAACAAACCCTTTCCCCCAAAAGGCACGCCTCGATTGTGGTAATTGTCCATATCGCCCTTCTAGAGACACTTATCACATGGTCATAGGTTTATGGGCCTTTAGTAGACAGATGGTTGACTACTTTGGAGCTGGACACAAGGAACCACGCTATCTAGACTTGTGGGGACAGGACCCATCTACAGGGAGAGATGGGCTGGGTTATATAAGGCCTCTTTGGGTTTTTTACGGCAGCCATTTTGGGTCTTAAGGATGTTTTCAACTGAAACGTGTGATCGGTCAATTTCAAGCCTCATCACAAGCGGCCTTGGCGATTGTTTTATCGGGTGGTTGACGTTTGTGTCTGCGTCGGTTCCGGTTTTCCCTGAGCCCGGATATTGGCAGTGGGCTGAAGAGGGTTGTACGAGACTTCTAAAACGACACGCTGACACCCGACAACGGTGTCAATAAAAACCGTAGCCACGGAGATGGACTTTCCTTCATGCATCCCAGGGCTAAAGCCGTTTGGTTACAAACTAACCAACGTCCGACTTCTGAGGGAGCGATTCAAAACCTTAACGCCGAGCGGTGATGGAAATCAACACGAATACAACATGATATCTACTGGCGCGCAGATCTATAACCGTAAAGTCATGCTCATCCTCTCTGACCTCTGCAAGGCTTTACAGAATTCCAAGCCTCCTGTCTGACTGAAACAACAGTGCATTTGCATTGCAGCCGTGGCAAAAGTGTCGTCAGAGTGATTTGGCAGAACGCGTAATAATAAGTCGAGCGGATCTATTGAGCGTCGATCTACGCTCTTCCCTCACCTCGCTGTCGCCCCCCGGTTTGTGTTTACCCAAGTCCCAGTGGGCGGGGTCTGTAGTGCTCCACTCAGCTGAGTGTGTATCTGTGTGACAGGAGGAGGGACGAAGGATGCACCTGTAGCTCGACACCTGACTATCAGTGAGAGAGAGAGAGAGAGAATAGGCTGTACAGGGAAGAACAGCAGTAAAAGGATAAGAGCGGAAGAGGATTCTGGAGTGGCAATGATCTGATATTTGAGTCGATATATTTGGTTTTCCCAAGCAGGGTTTCTCCCATAGGTGCAGTGTGTGCTTTGGGAGGAAGGTCGTCTCCAGAGCTCTACATATATACAGGTGAGGTTATTGCATACACGCACACTCGCGCGCGCACACACACACACACACACACACACAGCCTTGTACAACCAACCTTGTGGGGATACACAATTCAGTCCCATTCAAAATCCTGTTATCCCTAACCCTTCACCTAACGCTAACCGTACCATTACCGTAACCCTAAATGAAACCCTTACTCTAACCCTAGCTCCTAACCCTAACACTAAATCTAGCTCCTAATCCTAATCCTAAATCTAACTTTAACCCAGCATTTGAGCTTGTGGGGACCAACAAAATGTCCCCAGTTGGTCAAAGTTTTGTTTGTTTACTATTCTTGTGGACACACACACACTCACTCTCTCCCTCTCTCTCACACACACACACACACACACACACACACACACACACACACACTAAACTGTGCCTTGACAATGTACAATTAGCAACATTTTGCCAGATAGTAAGATCGTAATGATGAAATATTGACGATCAAAATGTAAGCGCAAGTTGTATCTTTCTTCACAACGTCAAATATCGGGCTTACTACCCTCTTCCCGTAACATACCTAAACCAGATGAATACCTCTTAAACTGACCGGAAGTGGACTTCAGACAGAACGGGCTTCCTTGGGCCCCGCGTACCAGTTAGCAATAAGGACCTTTGAACACTGAGCCTTTTGACCACACACACACACACACACACACACACACACACACACACACACACACACACACACACACACACACACACACTGGGTAAACACTAAGCTGTTAGCACACACTGCACCTAACTGATTGCACTGTTCCTTGGTGACCATATGTCAATGTGTCTACATTTGTATGGATTCACTACAATGCTCTCGCTAGCTATGTCAGCTGTAAAATACCAATGTGACACTTTCATTTGCGTAACTCGCCTTGACATCCTACTCTTCGCTAATAATTACCAGCTCTATGATCTTATAGTCACGGCACCAATTTAACGTATACCAAAACACGTATAGTATATCCTTCGAGGGAATGACCCCAGCCCTAATGGCCGGCATATTGGCCACTGTTGCGTCAAAGCCTGCATCATGCAATAGTTTGACAGATTGACTGCAAGAGACATTACCCTCATAATTGACCGTGCTCCACATTTGGTCAAAATATTTGATGTGTGAATACCCAGATAAAGAGTCCAACGTTAGCGTGGGGAAATGGAGCTATCGGCTTTAATTGCAGACGGTTATCGCCAAAGGTGGCTTGCCCGTCAGTGGCGTTGAGCCCAGTCTGCACACACAGGTGGATGTTTACCGTAGCGTAGACCTACCACAGGACTGGAATGGTTACTACAGAGTGTACAGGGATATGGTCTCACTAGACATCTGGGCTCTTAAGCGCAGGTTTTTACTGCCTGTGACGCACCGGCGATACACTTTCTTTCAGGAAAGAATAACAGCGTGGTGATTTTGTTGGCTTGACTGAGTTTCTGGACGAGCAACATGGACATTATCCTTATGACCTTGAAGGGATGGCCTTTGGCCATCCCAAATAGTCACGCAACACAGCCACGGCCTTAAAATGAATGACTCTCTAAAATTGAGATCTCATGTTTCCTTGTGGAGTTCCTCGTGACGCCGTGTAAACGGACTCAGCACTTGGAGCTTTACTTGGAAGTTACCTTGTCAGCTGACCTGGACGACTGGCTGTGCCAGCGACTAGTCCAGGACACGGTAAAGCTTCTTGACCGATGTTCTGCTCTGAAGGAGGCTGTGAAACGGGAAGTCTAGGTTACTGATGGCTAAAGGACAAGAGGTGGACGGAATGACGGAGAGACAGACAGGGCGGACGACCTGAGAATGAGCTATATTGAATGTCACTGACAGACTGGCATTCCAACGGGCACTAGAACGGGCACTAGAACGGGCACCAGAACGGGCAATAGAACGGGCACCAGAACGGGCACTAGAACGGGCAACTGAACGGGCACCAGAACGGGCACCAGAACGGACACTAGAACGGGCACTAGAACGGGCACTAGAACGGGCAACTGAACGGGCACCAGAACGGGCACCAGAACGGACACTAGAACGGGCACTAGAACGGGCACTAGAACGGGCACTAGAACGGGCACTATAACGGGCAATAAAACGGGCAATGGAACGGGCAATGGAACGGGCAATGGAACGGGCAATAGAACGGGCACCAGAACGGGCACCAGAACGGGCAATAGAACGGGCACCAGAACGGGCAATAGAACGGGCACCAGAACGGGCACCAGAACGGGCAATAGAACGGGCACCAGAACGGGCAATAGAACGGGCACCAGAACGGGCACCAGAACGGGCAATAGAACGGGCAATAGAACGGGCAATAGAACGGGCACCAGAACGGGCACCAGAACGGGCAATAGAACGGGCACCAGAACGGGCAATAGAACGGGCACCAGAACGGGCACTAGAACGGGTACCAGAACGGGCACCAGAACGGGCAACAGAACGGGCACTAGAACGGGCAATACAACGGGCACCAGAACGGGTACCAGAACGGGCACCAGAACGGGCAATAGAACGGGCACTAGAACGGGTACCAGAACGGGCACCAGAACGGGCAACAGAACGGGCAACAGAACGGGCACTAGAACGGACACTAGAACGGGCACTAGAACTAGCAATAGAACGGGCACTAGAACGGGCACCAGAACGGGCAATAGAACTAATAAGGAAACCCGCTGTAGAAGGGTCATAAAATGGGTTGCACTTTGACTGCAAGACAACCAACCACAATAGGCTAGTACTACAGAGTCAGGTGACTGACACATGTATTAGTAAACCCAGATAAACAATTTTGCGTTACAAATATATTAGGGTGAATAACAATTGACAAGGAAAGAAAATATACTGTAAACCAAGAAATGATCACACGTAAAGCCAGATATTAGACCAGACATATCTTAGACAGACTATTAATGCTGAGGCAGATTAAATGATGCCCAGACTAGCTTTGCCCTCTGAACGTTTCACACTGGCAGGAAACCAGTCAAAGGAACTCAAACATTAACATGTTGGCCAACACAAAAGCAGTCTTGGCTTCTGTTTGCTCATCCACAAACCGAAACCCAACCCCTCAGCTATCGGGTTAAAGGTCACCAGCACCTAAACAGACCACCAAACGTACATTAGCATATTCTATGGAAATTTCCACGGCGTTGCTAGGCGACCGGTGGGTAATAGCCTAGTCCCTTCTTCTGGGGGGGGGGGGGGAGAGTGGCACAAAGCCGAGGCTTTATCTGTGTGCAGCGAGGGCAGAGCAGTGTGCGTGTGTTCACGTGTCTATGTTTACGTTTGCTCCATGTGGGTTCCCTCCGCCTGCATGCCTGTGTTCGCCTTTGCCTGCACATCACATAGTTCATCTGGTAAATGATGTCCGTGTGCTGGTAAATCAGTACACGTTTGCTTATGTGGGCAGATGTACCTGTGTAGAAACTCACAGGACAGACAATACAACCTGCTCTGCCTGTATTACACAATGAACAGCCAAACTCTCCCACGACTGTTACAGTCAGAGCAGGAGCACTTAAACTGCACCGACACACTACAGAACACGTGATTTTTGGAATGCACCTTTAGTATTTGTTTGCAGAACGGTTTACCTGGAATTTAAAAAGCTTTTCACCTGGGTACTTCTCTCTCTGGTCCTGACAGGGGAAACGGTCATTGAAAGTGAAACACTAAACAGAAACTCACGGTTGAATGAATTACTTTAATGAGTGGTTGCTTTTGAACCCAGGCCAGGGGAATTTCAGCTAGAAAAATAAGTAAATTAATTCCCAGAAATGACTGCATCCGAATGGAACTAACCCCGCACTCAGGTTTGCGCTAGCAGTAGTCGCTGTTGTAGTAGTAGCGGTAGTAGTCATATTTATTGTGATAGTGGTGGCAACAATGGTAGAGGGATTGATAATGGCAGTAGTAGCGGCAGAAGTAGTGGCCATGGTAGCGCGGCGCTTGCAATTCAAAGAGCAACACCTCAGTACGAGAGATTGGGCAACCCGTGAGTGTCATCTCATCCTAGAAAGGGTTTGGCTGAAATATGAGGCGCTATTAGCAGCCAACACATTTAGCTTGGCCAACACACACTAGGAGTAACCCAATCTCCAGCGGTGCCCTGTCATCCCTCCACCATATGGTGCCTATTGAGTTCCCCTGAAATATTCAGGAGGGCTCAGTCCGTTCCTCCTGACACAGATCTATCTGACACAGAGTCAGGTTACTGTGGTTAGGGCTTAGGGTAAGAGGTGTGGCAGGAGTTTGAATGGGGAATGGGAAGAGAGTCATAGGGGGATTTAACGTAACTCTCCCTCCCTCCTTCACTCTTCTCTCTGAGAGTTCATGACTCATGTCTGATCCATCTTCACTGTAAACATTGTGGAGCAGTAAAGCTACAGTTGTTAACTAACATATTACTAAACTTCTCTCGCTCTTTCTCTCCCTACATCAACCCAAGGCCCCTCCATTCTTCCATCCCACTCTCCCTCCTCTCTGTGTTTGTGTGTGGTCATGGCTGACCCATCGCCTGGCTGGTGGAAGCTGACCTTCCTACGTAAGAAGAAGTCAGAGCCCAAGGTTCTGTACGAGATCCCAGCGGAGCACGGCAGCAATACCACACCCCACAGTGGAGCCCCCGGGCCAGTAGAGGGCAACACGGAGGACAGCCAATTGAACGCCCGTCTGGAGAGGATAGTGGATAAGACAGCCACCAAGGGACGCCATGTCAAAGTGTCCCATTCGGGACGTTTTAAAGAGAAGAAGAAGATCAGGGCCACGTTAGCAGAAACGCCCGATCTGTTCCCTGGTCACAAGCCTAGCGACAAGAACCTCTGAGCTCTGGGAAATGAGTTCACGTACACACACGCAAACACACCAAAACGTCATGTCTTTCTCTATCAAACGAATTTGTGCAGACTCAAACACAGAAGACTTTCTTTGCCTCTCCCTCAAACACATACATTGGTCTCACCATTTCACACGGTCCCTCTATGACACCCAGTAACACGCACAGAGATGAAAGGCAATGCATCCCATTGGGCCATGACATTTTGTGTCAATCCAGTCAGATATCTCTGTTCTTTCGTTCCCTAGAAATCTGGGACGGACTGAGAGTCTTTGTAGGCATCTCAGTATCACACTCTCTCTGTCCCTTCCATCTATAACCAGTGGAGTAGTGGAAGAATGGGACACCTGATTCTCCCCTGTCTGTCTGCATCCTACCTAGGCCACGAATACATAAACAGACTACCTTTAATAAGGTGCTATTAGTCATCTCTTCATCTTAAATATTCAACAGGTCCTAGGGACATGGGGAGTTTCAGGTCATGCATATTACACTGTACAGTCATTGTACGGTACAGAATGTGTACTTTGTTGGTGTTGCTAAGTTTCTCGTCTGTTCAAAAGCAAATAGGTAACGTTTGAAACAGACGTTGTTGTTTGCATAACAGCTTTATGACCTAGAGGGCATGGTTACTGGCTGTTGGAGGTTGACTGGTTTCCATAGCAAAATACTATGTCACGTGTCATTCGTAGACATGTCACCTCAAAAATCAATTGTTCTAAAATCAATTGTTCTAAAATCAATTGTTCTAAAACTAACCTGAGTTTTAAAACCTGAGTATATATTGTCCTGTTGTTTTCTTCTTTCTTTAAAGCTTTTAAAACATACCGGTAGGCCTCTCTTTCCCCTTCAGAATTTAACCTCAAACTAGACAAACGTTTCAGTTTTTCTTCTAGTTGCACTTTCTAATGTAAAAGTGAAGGACTGCTTCATAGATCGACTGCAAGGCTCCAACATATCTCCTCTGCATTTCTCCAGTGTTGCTTTGGTGTTTACAACAGTCGTTGAAGATATTGGCAGACACTGAAGCCAAACTAAAACCAGAGATGGAAGAGGAAGCGAGACACCCCACTTGCTGTTTTCTTTTTTTTTTTGGTTCAATGAAGTAAGTGGGCCAGACCCAGCTGCTATTGCATTGGTGGCTATGGTCGACACACCCAGTTAAGTAGACTGGAACAGACTATTTATTTTCGATGGTAAACGGCCTGAGTGAACTATCTTCATTTATCCACCATATTCGCTAAAACTACTCATGAGATCCCTCCTCTACAAAGACTGAAAAAGTTCATTTCATTTCATTTTCACCTTCTACACTTAATGACAAAAATCACTTTCATTGAAACGGTGCTGTACATTCTGAGTAATTTTGTAAAATAAATACAGACTTGTTTTATAAATAAAATATATGTCGTATTTTATTGAAATGCTTACGACTCTTTCTTGTGTTACTGTGGACTCATTCCATTGCCCTCTAGGATGATGCCCTCTAGTGAGAACAAGCCCAATGTTTATCTCAAAGTTGGCACATTCGATCTTAGGCAGCAGGGTTGGGGTCAATTCCATTTGATTTCCAGTCAATTCAGAAAGTAAGCCCAATTCCAATTCGACATTTTCTTCTTTGAAAAGCATTGAAGAGATTTGGAATTTGAATTTAAGTGTACTTCCTGAATTGACTGGCGTCAAAATGGAATTCATCCCAACCCTGCTAGGTCTATTATGGCAGTGGGTCCCAAACGGTTCATTCCCATGACCCCTTCATGAACATGAAACACTACTCAAAACATATACTACGTACCAGTTATAAAATAATAATACATGCCATGATGATGCTTAGACTGTCCTTTGGACCTGCATATCTGGGCTTATCAGGTGTGCAGATAGTCCTACTATGATCAACATTGTATTTGTAAATTATATTAGGGATTATAAGGGTCCGGAATATCCTGTATATTAAATATCATGTCGTGAATTGAATGCACTTACTTGGCTATGATCCAACGTTTGACAAGTCTGCTATGGCAATCGACGACCACCAGGGGGCAGTGACAAGCCAGAGAAATTAGAGCAGTACGCAAAACTCCTTTAGAGAGAGAGACAGAGAGATAAAGAGAAGGAAAGAAAGAAAGAGAAACAGACAGAGATAAGGGGAGAAGTTCATTCGAGGAGCAACAAGGGATGAAAAAAATAGACTGAATGACACTGAAGAGGCACAGTGACAAGAAGGAAAACTAACGTGTGCCTGTGTGAACGAGGCTATGATAGAGGAGCAGAGGCACACAAGGTCTTATCTGATGACATGGAGTCTGAGCTTGCAAAACAGATCAAGAATCTCATGCACCAGTTTAATGGGCTTAGTAGCCTCAAATGCAGAGAACTTGCTTATGAATTGGCATATCAAACAAAAGTCAAGAAATGGAAGGGTAAGTTATATTGAACAGAGATCTACAGTATACCGAACAAAAATATAAACACAACATGCAACAATTTCAAAGACTTTACTGAGTTACAGTTTATATAAGGAAATCAGTCAATTTAAATAAATTATTTAGGCCCTAATCTACGGATTTCACATGACTGAGAATACAGATATGCATGTTTGTCACAGATACCTTAAAAAAAGGTAGGGGTGTGGATCAGAAAACCAGTCAGTATCTGGTGTGACCACCATTTGCCTCATGCAGTGCGACACATCTCCTTCGCATAGAGTTGATCATGCTGTCGATTGTGGCCTGTGGAATGTTGTCCAACACTTCTTTAATGGCTGGGTGAAGTTGCTGGATATTGGTGGGAATTGGAACACGCCATCGTACACGTTGATCCAGAGCATCCCAAACATGCTCAATGGTTGATATATCTGGTGAGTATGCAGGCCATGGAAGAACTGGGACATTTTCAGTTTCCAGGAATTGTGTTCAGATCCTTGTGACATGGGGCCCTACATTATCATGTTGAAACATTATGTGATGGTGGCGGATGAATGGCACGACAATGGGTCTCAGGATTGCATCACGGTATCTCTGTGTATTCAAATTGCCATCGATAAAATGCAGTTGTGTTCGTTTTCCGTAGCTTATGCCTGCCCATACCATAACCCCACCATGGGGCGAACTGTTAACAAATCATCAAATCGCTCTCCCAAACGCTCCCTGGACATGTGGTCCGCGGTTGTGAGGCCAGTTGGACATACCACCAAATTCTCTAAAACAACATTGGCACGACACTGGGTTTCTTATGGTAGAGAAATTAACATTCAGTTCTCTGGCATCAGCTCTGGTGGACATTCATGCAGTCAGCATGCCAATTGCACGCACCCTCAAAACTTGAGACATCTGTGGCATTGTGTTGTGTGACAAAACTGCACATTTTAGAGTGGCCTTTTATTGTCCCCAGCACAAGGTGCAACTGTGTAATGATCATGCTGTTTAATCAGCTTCTTAATATGCCACACCTGTCAGGTGGATGCATTATCTTGGCAAATAAGAAATGCTCAATAACAGGGATGTAAATAAATTTGTGCACAAAATTTGAGAGGAATAAGCTTTCCTTGATTTAAACTTTGACCTACCAGCATCATCGCCCACTGTCACAGGACACCGTCACCCACTTACCCAGTCCTTAAGCCCAATTTGGTATGTGGCAAATAGTCCCACTTTGCACCATTCACATGTGCTGTTCAAAACATCAAGCTGTAGAGATACCACATTAATTGAGTCAGTTTACTGTAAGCAAACTCTTCCGGTGGACAATTTACATCAAATGACTGACCCAACTACCAGTCATTTTATCTTTCGTTGAGGTGTAGAAAAATGCTGACAGTTGACAGAGATGTAAGACACATGTTAACAACTGAACTCTACAGACATGTCTATTAGGCTTTGTCTTTCTTCAGTAACTATGCAGTCGCTATTCATCAGGAATCGAGCCTTTAGGTGATACCAAACACTTGTGAAGCATCTCACCTCCTCCTTCCACTAACACGTTATGGTATGGAGGTTACCGAATGGATGTGTTGTCACGTTTATGCATAAAGTACTTGACACGCGTGTGTGTATAAGATGGATGTTCAAGAGATTTTAGGTCAGGATGTAGAAAATGCATGCTGTAGGTCAAGGTCGGGTCATAGGTGAGTGGATGGGTTGAACCCTGTTACCTTATCGTTATGAAGGACACCTCAATCATAAGCTCGGAGAAAAACAAAATGCAACTGCTATAAAACATGTAAGCCTATCATATCACATTCCATGATAATTCTAGCCTATTATTGAGCATTTCTACAGTAACAACCACTGGTCATATATCACAGCTTACTCACGAGCGCTAGCCAGTAACATTACACAGACTCAGGCCTCTTCAGCCCCAGGAGTTCCGTCCCACTGTAAACAGACGTCAACGTCGATTCCACGTTGTGCCTTTCTTGTGAAGCTGGAAACGGAAAATAAAATGTTTTTGTTGCATCTTATCCTCGTCTTTTATTCCCATGCTCCACCCTTGATGTTTAAGAACCTGATTTGCCTTAGAATTGTGGACTCTTAAAGACAGACTTCAACCGTCAGGCAATATCAGATTTCTCTCACAGTAAAACATTACTGTGAATACGTTTCATACATGCAAACAACTTCTAATATCAACTATTCTGAAAAGTTTAACTCGGGTGGACTTTTATCTCACCTGCATTGTTAATTGGCTACTGTACTCACGCGTGGGAATTTCTGCGAATGTGCTTCGAGTGTTTGTTTCCGCATAATCGGTGTACGGCATCGTGTTGTACGTCTGTGTGTATTTAGATGTATATGCATACATTTTTCCCCCCACAAGTGTGTAAAGCCTGTGTGTAGTTCCGTGTTGTTCAGTTGGTAGAGCATAGCACTTGCAGCGCCAGGGTAGTGGGTTTGATTCTCACGGGGGACAAGTATGGATGAAAACGCATGCATCACTATGACAACTCGCTCTGGATAAGAGTGTCTGCTCAATGACTCAAAGGTAGCCAACACATGCGACCACATGCTCAGCAGCACTACGTACATGTTTGTGCCTGAGTTGAAATGCACATGCTCTAGAATTTCTCAAAGCAGCAGAGCCTGATCCTAAATGTCGATACTCCTGTCAACAGCCGAGAGAGAGAATACCTCACATTCTTTCACATTGCCAGGGCATGATTGAGGTGTCGGTCATACCAGTTTAGCAAGGCACAGGCTTCCTATTTTATTAACAGTGCATCTTGTGTGTAGCTATCACTAGATTTAATACCACATTGGAGTGTCTTTTTGTTTATGAGAAAAAGTTAGGTGGTTTATCCCCCCCCCCAAAACAACACCAAACAAATGCTAACGTTTTCAACACCAAACAAAAGCTAACTTTTTACAAATGTTATTTTTTAAACTGTGTGTGACTTCATTTTGTGAACATGTGGTTTATTAGGCATATTCTGGTAAACAATTTTAATTTAAAACACATTACTAGTGAATATTTGTAATTTATTTTTATTTCACTTTTATTTAAGCAGGTAGGCCAGTTGAGAACAAGTTCTCATTAACAACTGCGACCTGGCCAAGAGAAGCAAAGCAGTGCGACAAAAACAACAACACAGAGTTACACATAAACAAACATACAGTCAATAACACAATAGAAAGGAAAAATTGAAAAATCTATATAACCTACAATAAAATCTAATATAACCTACAATTCATAAAATGAACAAGCCAAAAGCCTAATCATTTGCTAATCGTACTGACTAATCAATGCAAAGTCAATCAAATCATGTGTGCACTAGTGGCACAACATTTATATAAAAATGACCTATTCATTTCATGCCATCTTTCTCTGACGCGTCAGGAGTTTGGAGAGGTAAGGGTTGATAACTAATGTATGTTTGGCAACTGGGAAGTAGGGGAAAAAATGAGGTCAAATCAAAACCTTAGTCGGAACTATTAGAAAAATGCCCGAGTTTCCATCTTGGAATTCCGAGTTGGATGACCCTTCAAAATATTCTTCCAAGTCGAAGCTCGTTTTTCGAGTCCCAGTTGTCTTGAACGCACTGAAGTAGGACATTTCCGAGTTCCGAGTTTACAGTTGTTTTGAACGCGGCACACCTTTTTCCCCTGAGACACTCGGGTTACGACAAAATGGGCGGAAGCAAATTGGAAGTTTGCTTGAGATTTCGGGATGTGAAAATCAGTCTCGTTTCATGCTGGCCACCTACTTGGATTATTCACGGTTGTCAGGTGAGTTTTTCGTTCTTATTTTATTGACAATCGGGAATAAATGAACATGATGCAAGTAAAATCAATTAGTTGAAACGAATGTTTGATTTGCGGGAATTGTTAGTAATTGTTTGTTTTGCTTCCATTGCCATTGAGTTTGATATTGCGGTACGCTATTTTTGATCAATTACAGATCGGATTTCTAGTTTTTTAGTTTCCTTTACATTGTTTAGGTCTATGTTTTAAAGTAAAACAAAACTCATATTTTGGAGACCTGGAACTTCAAATGTTTCATCATAGGATATTTATTTAATAGATAGGACTGCTGCAATTAGCTCTCACAGTCCCACATCAGAATTAGACGTTCATCCATGTTTCTTAAACATCCAATTTCGAAGTTGTTGCAAACGTCAAAGTGTAGGCATTAACTCCTAATGGTTAAGGTTTGGGATAGGCTTAAAACAAAAATCTCATACAACTTTCCATTGCTGGGTTCGAAATTCCAACCTTTGGAACCAGATGCAGATGCCCATCTGCCAACCCCATCGCTCACTGTTGCCCCTATTGGACGGTTTCCACGTCGTCTCCCGACGTCCCCAGACATGGGTAAACGTCAAATACTGACTTGTAATCACAGGTGACCTGGCTGGCTTTTTCAGCTTTCTGAACATTTGATGCCAAACTTTTCCGAAGGCACAAAAGTCACAACAGTACTGTAATTAGTCCTACCTTTTCTGAGCAGCAATTGGCCCCCTGGTCGTGACATTATTAGCCATCTATGGCTTTGAAGCGTTTGTGTGTTGACGCGAGTGTGCTCAAATCCAGGGACCAAACACGTTTTTAGTCAACGAGTAGAATACAGTGAGGATCTTGTGATACAATGTTTGTTATTCTTGCTATATATACACAGTGTTGCTTATTCTCAGAGGTGGAAAAAGTTTTCAATTGTCATACTTGAGCGAAAGTAAAGATGCCTTAATATAAAATGACTCAAGTGAAAGTAACCCACTAAAAATACTACTTGAGTACAAGTCCAAAATAATCCGATTTTAAATGTACTCAAGTATGGTGGTGGAAAAAGTACTCAATTGTCATACTTGAGTAAAAGTGAATGCTATACATAAAATTCCTTATTTAGCAAACCAGATGGCACAAAACTGTCCCTTTTTTGACAGCCATGCGCACACCCCAACACTCAGACATAATTTATAAAGGAAGCGTTTATGTTTAGTGAGTCCACCAGATCAGAGGCAGTAGGGAGGACCAGGGTCGTTCTCTTGACAAGTGTGAATTGGACCTTTTTTCCTTTACTGGTAAGCATTCAAATTGTAACTAGTACTTTAGATCAGGAAATGTATGGAGTAAAAAGTACATTTTTTTTAGGAATGAAGTTAAATAAGACAAAAATATAAAGTACAGATACTCAAACTGACTTTAGTACTTTAAAGTATTTTTTTTACTTAAGTACTTTACATCACTGCTTATTCAACAGCACATATGATAGGGGTAATGATCAATGTCTAAGGTTTACAGATGGCCAGCCAGGATGAGCATTTAGGAGTGTTGTATCCCAGCCTTACTGAAGCTTAAAAGCTTAGATTGTGCCATGTGTCTACTTCTGTTTATGATAAACCCAAGTTGTAGAAATGGGATTGAATATGGTGTGCATGTGGGCCCGTCGAATGTGATTCGACCAATGCTACCAGTATGTCCAACA
The DNA here is from genome assembly GCF_036934945.1 of Oncorhynchus masou masou. NCBI lineage: Eukaryota > Metazoa > Chordata > Actinopteri > Salmoniformes > Salmonidae > Oncorhynchus > Oncorhynchus masou. The sequence goes on along the minus strand of NC_088225.1, from coordinate 2,996,595 downwards.
GCTATAGTCCTGCAGAATGTCAGCCATGATGGAATCATCTTGGATCAGGCTTAGAACTTGCACTTCCAACATAGTTTACATTGGAAATCCCCCCCTCCCCAAAACCATCCCTCCTCACACCAGGACACTTTCACTGTATGCCTCATGGAGGATTTCCAAACCTACAACTCAGTTGGCCTATATATCCATGGCACTGGAACTGCCTAGTCTAGAAGGTGGAACATCCCGGCTGTCCCAGTAGCAGTGTCAGGGGCCCTGCCTGGGACCCGTGTGGCAGCTCAGGCACATTCCTGTCAGAGCACAGGAACCTGTTCCTTCACCCTACGCCTCCGGCACCCGACAGTCTTTCCCCCTTGTACATTTTCTTTACCTCTTCTGGCAGTTTCTCCTAGGTGTTCTAATAATCTCCTTCAGAGACATTCTCATATTAGGCCTTCGACTTCCAACCAAGACTCTGATGTTGTGATTGCCACTCTGGCCTGCAATCAGGAGTAAGCTACAGCGGCTGGATTGTGTTTGTAGTTGTTTTAGGCTTAGTTGTTAGGAGTTCCTTGGTAGTTGCTATGGTTGTTATAGAGTACACAGAGCTGTATAGTCCCATTTGATCCTGATCCAAATTAATCAAACATCCAGAACAAGCTCATGTTTTGTTGGTGTCGCGTATGTGTCAATAGCTACAAATTCTCTCATTCAAACCGTAATATTATGCAGCTGTCTCGATCTTTATCAATGCCAGCAGGAAGTTCCTGTTTATCCAGACGTCGCATTTTCAAGTTCGACTATTTTTTTTAAAGGCCTGAGAAACGTAGTTGACATCTTATTCAAAATAAGTGACTTTGTCGTTCAACCAGAAAACAAGGAGACATACTCCACATGGTTATTGTATGTGTCAGTCCCTGTAACGTTCTCCATCTTCCAGCCTAGTTATCATGATGACATAAGCCTCAAGTCATTTGGTCTGATAGATTCAGGAATACAGTTGTTTGATGGGTGTATTTCAGTATATTTTAAAATGATTTTGACGCCACCCAGGAGGGCGTGAGTGCAGTTTCAGTTGACTCACTGTAAATTACAGTATGTGTTACATTTTTCTTACCATATTTGTAGATATTTTTGTAAATAATCATCAACAGCAACTCGTATTAATCCCTATAGAATGAGAAAATATTGTCAGTTTGGTGGAGTTTGGAAATTTGGTGTGCGCCACCAATTGATGGAGCTACTTTAATCACAATGGCTGCCTCAGCTAAATCTAATCTGAGGGATTTTGGAGTTTTTCTGTTTTTTGGTACTCGATGATACCCCCTCAATCAATTTTGTCAACAGTAACTACCAGAAATGATACTCGTCAACAACCTATTTTTCCTGACAAACTATTGATGATAACAAGACCAGATGCCCTAAAAAAAAAGAGTAATTCATTTTCATTTTCGTTGACAAATGTAACGAAAACGAGAATTCCACGTGGAATTAATGGACATTCAATTTGACATGAAGCTCCTTTTCATCTGTTTTGCCCAATTATCAGCATGCGTGATTTATCAGAATATTTAATGCGATCCTCTCATTACCTCTTTGCCTGTAACGACTTTCTGCTGTGTTGGCTGCTTGAGAAAAGCTGTCTCTCTGACACACACCGTTCCTGGGAGGTCACTTCACTCCCCTCTCCTTTGAACGGTTATTATGGGGAGAATCTGAGCTGTAAATGATTTAACCTGTAGCCAAGGCTTTATAGCCTATATTGTAATTGTAACCAATGCAAGTCATAATCTGCCACAAAAGCAATGTTGCCAGCTAAGGTATGACTAGGGTATGACTAGTTGGAAAAGGCAATCTGAATTTTATTTTCATTTTTATTTTACCTTTATTTAACCAGTCAAGTCAGTTAAGAACACATTCTTATTTTCAATGACGGCCTGGGAACAGTGGGTTAACTGCCTGTTCAGGGGCAGAACGACAGATTTGTACCTTGTCAGCTCGGGGGTTTGAACTTGCAACCTTCCGGTTACTAGTCCAACGCTCTAACCACTAGGCTACCCTGCCGCCCCATGTGCACATGATGGAAGTTAGAGCTAAATATAAATCGTTGAGTTAAAAACAAAATGCTCTGACCTATTATGTGACCTAAAATGACTGATTAAAACTATATTTTTTTCCCGAGTTTGTCGACCGATATCTAACGCGGGATTAAATTACTAATGTGACTGAGACCAAAAATGTATCTTAAGAATAAAACGAATACTACATCTAATATAGCTGCCAAAATCAAGTCGAAGTGACGAAGAGGATCTTATCCTAGGTTCTATCGCTAGAACCATCTACATTATCACCAGGGTAGGCAATAAAGGATGTTTTGCCTATATGCCTACTGTCACTTTGATGTCCCAGCCAGGTGGTGTTGAATACAAAAGCATTCGGGGAACGTCTTCCATCGTTTGGCATCTGAACTTCAGAGGACGATTCCTAAACAAGGAAATAATTTCTAAGTACTGATCTACCGGATGCATGGCTTCAATGTTGGTCATTTTAAAGTTGCCCCCCCCCAAAAAAAACAGCGCAAAAGCGATCACTTGTTAGTTTCATTATTGATGTCCAGCGTGAATCAAGGCATCTCATTTGGTTGTCACTCAAAATAACAGCGATATGAAGTTGACGCATGGTTGCCGTGGCTGTCCTGTATGTATGGTATTGGGGTGTGCAACCTACTTTCCGTCTTGGCTCCCCTCCCATCTTTGATGTGCAGCATAACCCTGCTTGATAACCTGATAATAGTTCCTTTATACCATCCAACACAAGTATCCAAGAGAACAGTAACGGGCCTATGTTGTGATATATTATATACTTTACGTGTTTAATTGATTAAATATGTAAACGAGAGAACAAAGACCTTTACTGTTACACTTGTAGACAAAGAGGAGAAACTCCGACCCCCTAATATTATTTGGGATGCTTTGAAGGCGTACATTAGGGGAATGATAATCTCATACTCAAAGTTAAATCTGAGTTAGAAATTCAAATTCAAGAGAAATAAATCACTCTTAGAAAAAGCCCATAAATCTTTACAAGATAATGAATTTAAGCAGGAATATGATACTTTACTTTTGAAGAGAGCCAACAACTACAGATTAAACTCAAATAAAGCCTACTATTTAATGGTAAATAAACCTGGTAAACACTTGCAGCTGTCATAAAATGAGTACACACCAAACCAGTCATAACTTTAAAAGCTAAGGATACAAATGCTTTAATTAGTAACAAAGCTGTACATAACCATTTTGAAAGTCACTATGAATGTCTATATCAAACAGAATTATGTTGGACTGATTCTACAGCTTTCTTGGACTCAACCCTGAAACAACAACAAAGTCCCCTGCAGATTACAGACCCATGCATTCATATATTGCAAAAAAATAAGAACAAAACCCATAAGCAACAGAATGGCACAAGTCTTACCAGACATGAGACATTTCTCTTTATTATGGATCCCCATTATCTGCTGTCAAGGCATTTCAAAACACATTAAGTGTGCACCCACATTCTGCTACTCTACCACCACCTATCTACAACACTGTGTGTGTGTGTGCACGCGCAGTGCAGGGTTTCCCTAACTCTGTCCTCGGGTACCCAAGTGGTTCATGTTTTTTTGCCCTAGCACTATACAGCTGATTTTTCTTTTTTTTTAAATAATGAACTAATAATCAAGCTGCAATCATTTGAATCAGCTGTGTAGTGTTGGGGAAAAAATCAAAACGGGCAACCCTAGGGGTCCCGAGGACCGAGTTTGAGAATTGCTGGTATAGTAAGTATGTTATCCTGTGTCTGTGCCTCTTCACAGTCCCCGCTGTTCTGTAAGGTGGATTTTTATGGGTTTTTTGCAAACCTGATTTTACTGCTTGCATGAGTTACTTGATGTGGAATAGAGCTCCATGTAGTCCTGTGCACCTCCCATAGTCTGTTCTGTACTTAGTGACTGTGAAGAGACCTCAGTGAGGCATGTCTTATGGTTTATGCATGGGTGTCTGAACTGTGTGCTAGTAGTTTAAACGAACATTCAACATGTCAATGCTTAGCACAAATGCAACTTTGAGCCAGGAGAGATTTGACATGCATATTATACATTTTTGCTCTTTGTGGGCCAGCTGTGCTGCTCTGTTCTGGGCCAAGTGTAATTTTCTAAAGTCCATCTTTGTGGCACCTGACCATATGACTGGACACTAGTCCAGGTCCAAAAAAACCGAGGTGCTGTAAGACCTGCCTTGTTGATAGCATTTTTAAGAAGGCAGAGCGAGGCTTTATTATGTACAGATCTCTCCCAATCTTAGCTATTGTTGTTTTGAACATTTATAGTGTAGAATACAGGGTTACTCCAAGCAGTTTAGTCTAGTCAACTTTCTAAATTTCCACATTATTCATTACAATATTTAGTTGAGGTTTAATGAACAAGTTGTCCCAAATACAATGCTTTTAGTTTTAAATATTTAGGACTAACTTATTTGTTTCCACCCATTTTGATACTGACGGCAGCTCTTTAAGTGTTGCAGTGATTTCACTTGTTGTGGTAGCTGATGTGTTTGGTGTTAAGTCATTAGCATACATCGACACGCCGAGCCAGTCACAGGTCATTAGTAAAGATTGAAAAAAGGGGCCTAGACAGCTGCCCTGGGGAATGCCTGACTCTATCTGGAGTATGTGGGAGAGGCTTCCATTGTGTTCATTAGTGATATCAAAAGCTGCACTAAAGTCTAACAACAGCTCCTACAATCTTTATATACATTTCTTTCAGGCATTTGTGTAAGTGCCATACATGTTGAATGCCCTTCCCTATAAGCGTTCTGAAAATCTGTTAATGTGTTTACTGTGAAACAGCATTGTATCTGGTCAAGCAACATTTTTTTCCAAAAGTTTACTTAGGGTTGGTAACAGGCTGATTGGTTGGCTATTTGATGGAACTATTTTTTTTCTTCCCTCCAAAGCCCTGAGAGCATAAGCTTTCCTGTTAGCTTAGATTGCAGAAATAGGAGTGGCAATATCGTCCGCTATCATCCTCGGTAATTTTCCTTCCAAGTTGTCAGACTTGGGTTGCTTGTCATTGTTGATGGATAACAATAATTCTTTCACATCTTGCGCACTCACTTTACAGAATAAAAAATGACAATACTTGTCTTTCATATTTTGGTCAGTTATGCATGGATGTGTAGGTTCAGAATATCATGCCTGCGTTTGCTGACATATTAATCAAACAGGGTTTAATAAGAAAATAGACACAAACAAATACAAGACCATGTTTTCACTTGACAGAAAATCAGATGCATCTGTTGGTCACAGAGACCTTAAAAATGGGCCTCAGGATCTCATCACGGTATTTTTGTGCATTTAAATTGCTAACCGATAAAATGCAATTGTGTTCCTTGTCCATAGTTTATGCCTGCCCATACCATAATCCCACCTCCACCATGGGGCACTCTATTCACAACATTGACATCAGCAGACCGCTCACCCACTCAACGCCATAAACATGTGGCTGTGAGGCCGGTTAGACGTACTGCCAAATTCTCTTAAGTGATGTTGGAGGAGGATTATGGTAGAGAAATGAACATTCAATCTCTGGCAACAGCTCTGGTGGACATTCCTGCAGTCAGCATGCCATTTGTCCACTCCCTAAAAACTTGAGGCATCTGTGGCATTGTGAAAAAAAATTCACATTTTAGTGGCCTTTTATTGTCCCCAGCACAAGGTGCACCTTTGTAATGATCATGCCGTTGAATCAGCTTCTTGGTATGCCACACCTGTCAGGTGGATGGATTATCTTGACAAAGGAGACATGCTCACTAACGGGGATGTAAACTAATTTGTGCACAATTTAAGAGAAAATAATATGTTTGTGCGTATGACATTTCTGTTATCTTTTATTGCAGCTCATGAAACATGGGACCAACACGTTACATCTTGTGTTTATATTTTATGCATGTACACTACCGGTCAGAAGTTTTAGAACACCTAATCATTCAAGTGTTTTTATTTATTTTGACTTTTTTCTACATTGTAGAATAATAGTGAAGACATCAAAACTATGACATAACACACATGGTATCATGTAGTATAAAATATATTTTATATCTGGCAACTTGGCACATTATTGGCTTTCTCTCAACCAGCTTCATGAGGTAGTCACCTGGAATGTATTTCAATTAACAGGTGTGGCTTATGTTGTGGAATTTCTTTCCTTAATGCGTTTGAGCCAATCCATTGTGTTGTGACAAGGTAGGGGGGTATACAGAAGATGGTCTTTTACAAAAGAAGGCCTATGTCCATATTATGACAAGAACAGCTCAAATAACCAAAGAGAAACGGCATTACTTTAAGGCATGAATGTCAGTCAATATGGAACATTTCAAGAACTTGCAAAAACCAAGCGCTATGATGAAACTGTGTCTCATGAGGACCGCCACAGGAATGGAAGACCCAGAGTTACCTCGGCTGCATAGGAGAAGTTCATTAGTTACCAGCCTCAGAAATTTCAGCCCAAATAAATGCTTCAGAGTTCAAGTAACAGACATCTCAACATAAACTGTTCAGAGGACACTGGCCTTCATTGTCGAATTGCTGCAAAGAAACCACTACCAAAGGACACTAATAAAGAAGAGACTTGCTTTAGCCAGTAAACACAAGCCATGGACATTAGACTGGTGGAAATTTGTCCACAAAGTTAAGGAAAAGCAGCCAAACAATTGCTCAGCATATGTGGGAACTACTTCAATACATTTTATTACTCTATGATTCCATATGTGTTATTTTATAGTTTTGATGTCTTTGCTATTATTCTACAATGTAGAAAATAGTAAAAATAAAACTTTTGACCGGTAGTGTTTAAAAAAAATATATATAAACTTTTCTGTTTTTTTTTTACTGTAGATTGTCTGTTTGATACTTTTGATAATCCCACATGCTGCAGGTTCGGTCTCTAATTTAAACTTTTTCGGGAAAATATTGTTTTAACAGTAGCGTGTTTTTGAAAATACTGACAATTTAACATTTTTAGTAGTGTCTTTGAATCATTGTTGATGTTGTGTCGTCATATTTTTTGGTCAGTATTCCTGGACCTTGTCTACTACCGGTTTGTCCACCATGGTCTTTTATCAGGCCAAGTCAACCATGAAGTTGAGGGGTGGATGATGTGAAGGTTGTCTCTCATTCTTCTCCTTTACTCATGATCCAAGGGCCAACTGCATCAGGGGCAGCACACATGTGGTCCTGACCACTTGAATTGAAGACTGATTTCTCATGGTTGAAAAATTAGACAGATAAAGCTTATGAAGTTGCCAAATGTGAAACCAGTAAAATGCCACCATGTTTTTTTTTTTTTATGTCTCCTCACTTTACTGTAACTTTGTCTCCACAGAGCTGTGTTTCCTCCTCAGAGGGAACCTTTCCGTAAAGCAGACTTACTTCTAGCGACCAATCGTAATGATGGACCCTCGGGTGTGCCCACCCTCACTCAACAGTAGCCAATCAGTGATGAGCAGTTTGGACAAGTCTCCCGCTGGAGTATCCAAGGTCGGCCACTCGCAGAACGGCAGCGCTGGGTCATCGCGCAACCCCCGCCAGGTAGTTTCCGAGTCGTTCCTCTTGATGAAAATGATCTTAGTGTGTTTGAGTTGTGCACGTCTTTGTATATGATTGGGTCTCCTCTCTACACCATAATGCAACCAATGATGTATATAACCATCATGAATATGTCTATGGATGCAACTCACTGAGTATGAAGTTCTTGATGGACCATGCAACACAGGTTTTCACATCTCCTTCCCCCCCATAGTACTCCAGGCACTGGGAGGTGTTGGAAGACCATATGGACATGAGTTCGGGGATCGGGTCAGGGCTGGACATGAGTGTCCCTGGTATCTGTGAGGGCTTTCTGATGAAGAGGAGGAAGTACCCTATGAAGGGCTGGCACAAGGTAATGTGAAGGCTATACTTGGCAAGCCAACTAAAGTGCAGTTGTCAAAGCCAATTAGTTGTTTCACCATCACTTCTGACTTCCTGCGGTGTATTCAGTAGGAACCAAACGGAAGGAAATGGAAGATACTCGGGTTGAAGGGACTAATACAGGGTTTCCCAAACTAAACTTGTTTTCATTGCAAAGTGTATTTTTTATATATATATTTTTTTTATGTTGCACAATGTTTTGCTACTGGTGTGCACATATGAATACACCCCTGTCTGATGTGGTTCGGTCTCTTCTTTCAGAGGTACTTCCTGTTGGAAAAAGGAATCCTCAAGTACTCAAAGACACAGCAGGATGTATGTATCCACACTACTAAAAACACAAATTCAAGGAATGAGGGCAATCTTTCTGAAATCGTCTGGCGCCATATTGTAAACATTACAGGCTACGGAGTTCTTGTTTTATATACATTTTGGACAATAAAGCGCAGCGTTTTCATCCATTGTAATGTTCCACTCGTCAGATCCAGAGAGGAAAGCTCCACGGCTCCCTGGATGTCAGCCTCGCTGTCATGTCCATCAACAAAAAGTCCAAGCGCATCGATCTGGACAATGGAGACTATTTATACCACCTCAAGGTACACTGAGTATACAAAACATTAAGAGCACCTGCTCTTTCCATGACAGACTTTCCAGGTGAATCCAAGTGAAAGCTATGATACCTTATTGATGTTAAATCCACTTCAATCAGTGTAGAGGAAGGGTAGGAGACAGGTTAAAGAAGGATTTTTAAGTCTTGGGACAATTGAGACATGGATTGTGTATGTGTGCCATTTAGAGGGTGAATGGGCAAGATAAAATATTTAAGTGCCTTTGAATGGGGTATGGTAGTCGGTGCCATGCGCACCGGTTTCTGTCAAGAACTGCGCAGGTTTCCTTTTCACATCTGTTTCTTATCCATCTATATCCCCATTAATGTAAAATTCACTCTCCTGTTAGACCAAGAACAATGACTTGTTCTACATATGGCTGACCAAGCTGTGTGCCCATCGTGTCTTCAAGAAGAACGAGGCCCTGGGTGTCCACCACGGAGTCCTCCATGCCCTCACCATGGGCAACAGCACGTTGTTGCCAGCCATGGCCAGTCTAGCCCAGAGAAACCAAACTGCAATGCCAGGCATGGTGAGTGAACAGAGAAACGGGCATGACGCAGTGCGGTCTGCTACTCGCAGTGGTACAACCAAATATATGCTGGTCCCAACAAAATGGATTAAGTGATATTCTGAATAGAACAAGAGGACTTTATAAAAGTTCTCTAACACTTGACTTCTCTTCTGTCTCTTTCCCTCTGTCCCCAAATCATGTGGTTTCCAGTACCCTCACTATGCCAGCTCTGCCTCTGTCTACCAGGCGGAGATGGAGGTTTCTCCCACAGCAGCCCCAGGGGTCAACGGCAAGGTGGCAGCATGGCTCCAGCAGACCCACCAGTCCGATACCTGCTCCCAAGGTAAGGTATTGCCAGGGTGAAGCTAGGGAATAAAGGCTATCACTTTACAATTCAGCATTAAATGAATATCCAATATTACTTTGAGCTCAGAGCTAAGCCTCCGCTCCAAACCTTTCTTAATAACCTTCTCTGACCCTTGACCCCCACAGAGCTAGCTCGTTCTCAGGCCGACTTGACTGAGTTGGCCAAGCTCATTCAGAGGCTCAATTGGCTGGAGAGTGGCCAGAAACCCATCTCCAACAGTGACCTAGAGCGACGAATCAACTTGCAGGTAAGGTCACCGCCTCTAACCACTACTCCACAACCGTATATGATCAGTACTCTATAAAAAAAACACCTGTATTTCTGAGGTGAGCACGCGGACCCCTCTTTTACCCCTCTTTTACGCTGCTGCTACTCTGTTTATTATCTATGCATAGTCCCTTTAACTCTACATATTACCTTGACTAACCGGTGCCCCAGCACAATGACTCTGTACCGGTACCCGCTGTATATAGCCTCACTATTGATATTTTACTGCTGCTGTTTAATTATGTAACTTTTATTTTCATTTTTTTACTGAGCTTTTTAAAAATATATATTTTTGTAAAATATTTTTTATTAAACTTACCCAACAATGCTTTAAGTAAGCATTTCACTGTAAGGTCTACCTGTTGTATTCGGCACATGTGACCAAATAAAATTGATATTTATATGACATTGGAATATTAATTTAGTTGCTGGCTCGTCTTTATTCTGAGCATATTTATTCTACTTGTCTTTCAGAATCTGACACTTAATATCCCCAAGGCCAAGAAGGAGAGGAAGACTACGAACAAGCTATTTGGTCATTCTCGCACCCATTCCGGAGTCGAAACCTGCGGCATGGTAAGTTCTCATGTCCTATACAGTGGGTGTATGTTGTTACAAAGAGGGATTAAATAGATTTAACTATTTATTTATTTTTGTCATTGTACACAAAATGTTCTGTCAAAGATAAAATTATCCAACATAAATGTCATGGCTAAAATATATAGTTGTTGCATAAGTATTCACCTGTAAGCCTAAATTAGTTCAGGAGTAAAATGTAGTTTGACAATTTATTCTTTATTTAACTAGGAAAGGAAGTTAAGAACAAATCCTTATACACAATGACGGCCTAGGTACAGTGTTTTAACTGCCTTGTTCAGGGGCAGTACCGCAGATGTTTTTACCTTGTCAGCTCGGGGATTCGTTCCAGCAACCTTTCGGTTACTGGCCCAACGCTCTAACCACTAGCCCCCCCCCCAAAAAATGACATAATTAATACCACCGAGATGCATCAAAGATGGTCGTCTTTCTGAACTGAGCTGTAGGACAGCAAGGAAACTGCTCAGCGACGTCTCCATGAGGCCATTGGTGATTTTTAACATGACTATGTAGTTCTATGGCTGTGATGGGAGAGAACTGAGGATGAGTCAACATTGTAGTGACTATGATGATGACCTGAATGACATTGTAAATAGTAATACCAATAAATATACAGATTAAAATGATTCCAAAACACACAAGTAATCCTGGGGTAAAAAACAACAACATTTTTGACCTAAATGCAAAGCCTTATGTTTGGGTCAAACAACACATGACTGAGTAACTCAGTCTCTTTATTTTCAAGCATGGTGGCGGCTGCATCATGGTATGGGTATGCTTGTCATCAACATATGGGGAGTTTCAGGATAAACATAAATGGGATGGAACCAAACACAGGGCCGCAACTTGGAGGAAAACCTGCTTCAGTCTGCTATATGCCAGACAGTGGGAGAGGAATTCACCTTTCAGCAGGACATCCCATAGGGCGGCGCACAATTGGCCCAGCGTCGTTAGGGATTGACCGGGGTAGGCCATCATTGTAAATAAGAATTTGCTCTTAACTGACTTGCCTAGTTAAATGAATAAAATAACCATGGGCCAAAGTTACACTGGAGTTGCTTACCAAGAAGACCGGAGTTAGTATTGACTTAAATCTGCTTGAAAATCCATGGCAAGACTTGACAATTGCTGTCTCCCTTTAATCCTCCAACACCTTGACACAGCTTGAAGAATTTTGAAAAGAATAATGGGCAAATATTTTACAAGCCAATAGTGTTTCAAACATGTAATGACTTTTTGGGGTGAATACTTATCTAATCAAAGGTATATTAGTGTTTAATTTTTAATTAAAAAAATATTTTTAAATCCTTCCACTTTGACATTAGAATATTGTCTATTGTTGACAAAAAAAAGACTTAATCCATTTGAATCCCTCTTTGTAACACAGTAAAATGTGAAGAAATTCAAGGAGCTGAATACTTTTGAAACCCACTGTACAAGTCATTAGTCGTTGGATATGAACATTTTTCTAGACATTTCTGTGTGGTGGGTCTTTCAGAATCTTCTAACTCTTCCACTTTCACCCACTGGTTCCTGCCCGACCCCTCATTTTTAATTTAGGATTTAGGGACTGGTACAAACACATTGAGTAAACAATAATCTTATGGTTGCGCTATAGTGTATTTATAGCTGACGAGATGGGGTTTTCTAAAGACTAGAATAAAGAAGTTAAAAACGCAGCAGTCGAGATTGCAGAGGTTCTACAAAAGAAGTAACGCTCGTAACATACAATATATAAACTAGTTTCCTGCGTCATGAAAAGTTGTGTGCACAGTTAGGCGTCAAAGTGGCTTGTTTAAATTGAAGGGAATGACGACTTTCAACTTGAGGCAGCTCATGCAAGTTAACAAACATGTAATTAGATGGTTGTCGTCTACAACATGGCAGATGTCATCGGAGGACTGGTTTGCGTAACGGTCTAGCAACGAGGCTAGGTAAAATATCACAAATAGAGCTAGATCAAGCCAGGAGAATAATGTACTCGTTGCGCATAATTATATCCATCGTTCTTGTGTGTTCATGGTCATCACTCACTATTACGTTGGTCAAGGTTCCCGACGTCAATGTAACGCTATTCTGATATACTGTAGCTACAGGGCTTTTTGATGCTAGCCGTGCATCGCTCAAACGTGACAGGGGGGGGGTGGAAAAATGGCTCTCTACACACATACTTTTCCTTCTCCTCCCTCCTTCCCCCTCTCCTCCCTCAGTTTACCTCCAGCCACCTGAGCACATCGTCCAACCACCTGAGTGTGGAAGCCTCCTCGGTGCCATCCATCCCAGACTATGTGTACTCGCAGCTCTCCAATCCTCTCATAACCTCCCCTGAAGCCAAGAAGATCCAGCAGGACATTTGTGCTGTGTCCCAAAAGGGTAAGAGAGGGGTGTTTACAAGGGTTTTAGGGCTCATTCGATTTGGGTGTTTAATAAAGTTCCACGTAGGAAATGCGCACGTGTAGAACTGTGTTATAGTGAAGCTGGTTCTGCGTCATTAGAAGAAGAAAAAAATGACTGCAATCCAGTGATGACGTAGTTGCTTAGGGATGTGTGTTGGTATGGACGAATGCAACAGGAAATCGAATGAAAAATGACATTGGTCTGCCATAATCTTCTCAGTTCATGCGTCTCTCAAATCTATCCACGAGGTGCTCGCGCTGGAGCGTGAGCGGGTCCGGCTGGCTTGGACCGGTCCCGACCTACGCTCATCCACCTCCAATCAACTGGCCACCCTGTGTAGCACCCTGTCTGAGGTAAGAGGCCCGCCCTGGACACACACTCACATGTACAGTACACGCGCAGAAACTGACATCCTGCCATACACTGACAACACAAACCATTGTTAATGGCTCCAAAGGAGAGACCTAGATCTCTGAGAAGTAACAAGAACAGGAAGAGACCTAGCGACCAATCGAAAGGCCCGGTTCACATTTAGTCAATAACACTGTGGTCTCTTTTTTTAAAACACACACACACACACAGCAGAGGTTTCTATGGACCACACCTATTCTCTTGCTTTCTCCTTCCATAATCTACTTCAGTCTCAGCCTGCTGTTGTTCAAGTGTGTGTGAAACCAGGCAGAACTGGTTTGGGCTGTTTGGGGTTGGGACGTCTAGGTATTGCCCATCAGGGGCAGGATCGTTCCTCCCTGTTCCCCTGTTTTGAGCCTGCCTGGATACAAGAACAAAATACATTTTCGAATGTAAAGACACTTCACACAGAGGGAAATTGTTAGATTTATCTTGGTGAAAGAGCTAAAACCTCCCACAAACGAATCTATTTGATCCGAGTTACCAGATGTCATTGAACGTCACTAATTACTATGAAAACAGAACTAGGATAGTTTGTTTTGGTTGAAAGCTGCATCAATTGTTTTGTCCTGGCTGGATCTGACAAAGCTGAAAACTTCCAAATGTTCATACTGTACATTTTGTCCAACTTACCTGCATGTGGGCCAAGGTTGATAAATAATGGGAGATTTAAGAAATGGAAAATGAGCTTAATATTGTGCTTGCTTTTCATACAATTCTCTACCGTATACTAATAAGTCACTGTTTGCGTGTATCCAGCTGGAGGTGCAGTCTTGCCAAACCAAAGTTCATTCCCTGTCCCTTTCCTCTGGATCCACGGGGGGCTCCAAGGAGTCCTACAGCACTGTGCGTCAGGACCAGGTGTGTATTCAGCCGCCAACCCCCACTCAGGAAGAGGCAGGATGCCACTTGTTTTCTGAGTGTGTGTGTTCTAGCTGTGTACGGTGTCTGCCTGTCTCTGCGTCTGTTTGTGCCTGTAAGGGATTCTCTATCAAATGAGCACGCTTTTCTTCCTTGACTCTCTTTTGTAAGACATCACTGACATCACTTATCCATCTGGAAGCCTTCCTCCTTTCGTTTGCTTCCTGTTAACTATAATCTTGCTCTACCTCCTTCGGCTACTCTTATATCTTCCCTTCCCATGCTGAGAAGACGCCCTCTAAGGGTTGCTCTGTGCAGCGCACCCCCTCGCTGGCCGACTCCATGGCCGAGTACTATGACGCCAGAGATGTCATCGTCTGTGAGAACTCCGAAAACGGCGACGAGGAGTCTGACGAATCCGGGCTAAGTGACGTCACCACCACCAGTAACTCTGAGCCAGACGAGGTCCATGGTGAGCGGCCACTGTGTAGAACTATTCAACTGTGGCCATAGAAGTAGAATGAATAGAACGGAAACTCTGAAGATGTGTTCTATAATATTGTGTTTGAGCAGTCCCATTGTACCTTGGGTGCAGTTCGGTCTATGTGGTCCATTTTTGAGTGTTTGTCTTAAAGTAAATAGCAATATGCATTTGATTTGTTTTAAATTCAGCAGTATCTAGTGAAGCTCGGACGATAAACCGAAAATGATTGATACCGACCGTTTATCGCAAGGACGTATTTACTGATGGACTGGGCTGATTTACTGTTGAAATAAGTGTTAAATGTGCGCTATTGTTAATAACAGAACAATTGATGGCCCCACATTCAAAGTAGTAGTTTTAAGGGTAATGTAAAAAAAAGAAACTGGGACCACATTAATGTTAGCTTGTCATTCAAGTGATCGTTACCCTGATAATTCAGTAAAAATATGGACTTTTGTCCATATTGCCCAGCGCTATCTAGGTAGCTGTACTCATAAACTTGTCTGACACCAACGTTGGGGTGTGTGTGTGTGTGTGTGTGTGTGTGTGTGTGTGTGTGTAATCTGTGTACAAATGGCATTTTATTATGTTTTCTGAATATATCTTCTACTTTCCCTGCAGAGGGAGTATCACCGGACCAACTGCAAACAAAAGGTATTTTGGGAATGATCAAACTGAAGTTTCATCAGAGTGCTGGTGAATTGCGGCCATATTGGAAGTCCCGTGTGGATCGATTTAATTCATTGATGCACATCATTTATTTGAAAACGGCACATTTTCAATGCAAGCATGCTGATTGGACCCTGCAAACGTCCCAGGAGTCTACTCATTCTATTAGCACGATTTTATCATCACTCTCCTCCTTCCTCTTTGTCCTCCTGAGGTGTCTTTGGTTTTGTGGGACTGGTGACAGTTTTAACAAATTCATTATTGTCTAATCTGTGTAGACATTTCATTATTTAAACTTCATACCTTCCACCTCGATCCAACTCTAATTTGGAATATGGAGAAATCGAGCCTCCACTGTCATGTCTTGACTGACTTTTGCTTCTCACCATCCCCCTTTTCTTGACAGCTTTGGGCCTTCAGACTTTTTAAAGGGATGGGTCAGCGTTTTGGTCAAAGAAACCTTGATTTGACTATTTAAAATGCATAAAGAAACCACACTAGGCAACAAATTAATGTACCAAAAATTGCTGAGGATTAAATGCACAAAGTCTAAAGATTTGTTTCCATTGTGGTCCTCTAATGGTTGCCGTGTCTGCAAGTCAAAACAAGAGACATTGGCACTCTGGCATACATTCAGTCATAAAAATGTATTTTGTTTACCGTGTATCTATCCACGATAAACTCGTGGATAGCGTTTTCATGTCTCTGCGTCCAGTATGAAGTTAACTGCCAAATTTAAAGGAAACACCAACATAGGTCCTAATAGGGCGCTGGGGTC
Organism: Oncorhynchus masou masou; assembly: GCF_036934945.1. Taxonomy (NCBI): domain Eukaryota; kingdom Metazoa; phylum Chordata; class Actinopteri; order Salmoniformes; family Salmonidae; genus Oncorhynchus; species Oncorhynchus masou. The sequence continues at coordinate 2,980,656 of NC_088225.1, read as the reverse complement.
ACCCTGAGCCGGCAGGACTGCTTCAATGCGCCGTGGAATAGATTCTACAAGCGTCTGGAACTCTCTTGGAGGGTTGCGACACCATTTTTCCACGAGAAATTCGGTGTTAGAAAATGCTGGCTCAAGTGCTGCTCCAGAATCTACCATAAGTATTCGATTCAACCTGGTCTCAGAGCATTTCGTATTATTCTGTATGTAAATCCAAGACAGTCCATTTCGTATGCTTTGTATTTGTGGACTCCATCACAAGTTACAATTTGTACTATATGTTACGAATTTGCAAAATAGAGTTACGCATTCGAGCCAGGCGGCTAACGTTAGCTAGGCTAGGGGTTAAGGTTAGTTCAATTTAGGGGTTAGGTTAAAGGGTTAGGGAAAGTGTTAGCTAAAATGCCGAAGTTGTCTGAGATTCGAACTTGCAACCTTTGAGTTTCTAGACATTTGCATTAAACGCCCACCCATCCAACCCCACCCACCACCCTACTTTTTGTTTTTGCCTTAAGTAACCATTGGTCTTTATCTAACCAAATCATACTAATTTGAGTGTCCTGGATTTACTTTTACTATGTTATGTCTATTCTTGAGACCAGGCTGTTCAATTAGGTTGAGATCTGGTGACTGAGATGGCCAGTTTTTAATGCTCATCAAACCTTGTACCTTGTGGGTGGGGGCATTGTCATCTTGGAAGAGGCCACTCCTCTCAGCATATAAATGCTTCACCATATAAATGCTTCACCATAGGTTGAAGGTGAGCACTCAGAATGGCTGTGTATTTACTGGCTGTTAACTTTCCATCTAAGGGGTTGAGTGGCCCCAAATCATGCCAGGAAAATGCACCCCACACCATAAGAGCTGCCTGCAAGCCAACTAGCGTTAGCGCAATGACAAAGTCTACATGAACAGCTAGCATGCTAGCTAATGCTATTTGGCAACTTCCTTCAAACTGAACGCGGAGACATAAAGTGTATCCACAAGTTCATCTGGCCCGGAGAAAATCCTGAACTCTCCCTTTAAGGGCTGAATCTTATGAACCATGTCTATTTTACTTAAATATATATATTCAAGCTTTCAAGCCCTAAGTGCTGGGTGTAATCATTAAAAAAAACATGAGATTCAATAGAAAATGTATATAGAATTCCATCTAATCTTTTGTCATATGCCCTCTCCCCATGGCAGCCTCTGCCACCCTGAACTACCGCACCAGCGTGTCCAAAGCCCCGGACATGGTCAGCACCGTGCCCACCAACACAGGCCGCCGCACCGTCCTGCCCGCCAACTGTGTCGACAACAGCCACATTGGCATCATGACCATCCTGTACAACAACATTGGCAAGGACCTGTCACGTGTGTCCATGCCCTGTGGCCTCAACGAACCTCTGAACCTGCTGCAGAGAGTGAGCGAAGAGCTGGAGTACTCTGAGCTTCTGGACATCGCCAACCGCACAGAGGACCCCTTCGAAAGGATGGTAAGGTGGCCCGACACATGCCTGACCTTACAACAAAGCAGCTCAAGTATAGGTTTGTGCTGCGATACCAGCGTCGGTGCTGTTTCAAGTGAATTTATACCCCTGTAGATTTGCTAAGTTGAAATCTGAAAAAATGCTATTGGTCTCAAGGTCTACACTTTCTCAAATCAAATGCTATTGGTCACGTGCCGAATACAACCAGTTTACCACCAAAGGCTTATTTACGAGCCCATTCCCAACGATGCAGAGTTAAAAAGACCAACAAAAAAATATAGAATAAATAAAGATAATGGCAACACAATAAAATAACAATAACGAGGCTATATACAAGGAGTACCAGTACCGAGTCAATGTGCATGGGTATGAGGTAGAGGTAATGCAGTATGTACATGTAGGTAGGGGTAAAAGTGACTAGGCAATCGGGATGGATAATAAACAGAGTAGTAGTAGCAGCGTATGTGAAAGTCTGCTGTGTGAGTGTGTGCATTAGAGAATCTGAAAACAACGAATGGGGTCAATGTGAATTGCAGATTTGGTATGTAAAACTGTATATTGTGGTTCTTACGTATAGTAAGTAATTTGGCAGGTGCCATTTTGATATTTTTGATGGGTGTGGTCTCACTCATCAGTTTTCCCATATCTTATTTTTCATGAAGCTGTACATTGCAGTTTTCTCCATCTCTGGCTATGCCTGGGCTACCTGGCGGAACCGCTACAAGCCCTTCAACCCCGTCCTGGGAGAGACTTACGAGAGCCACCGCAAGGAGCGCGGCTTCCGCTACGTCGCTGAGCAGGTAGGAGTTGAATCACCCTGACCCAGAATCATCCTAGATACCATCTGCAAGGCAAGTAACCTCTAAAGCTGATCCAGGGTGTCTTCCACTGAAGATAGTTAGTTATTTAACGCTTCCTTTCTGTTCCCAGGTCAGCCACCACCCGCCGTGCTCCGCCGTGCACGCAGAGTCTGAGAACTTCACCTTCTGGCAAGACCAGCAATGGAAGAACAAGTTCTGGGGAAAGTCTTTGGAGATCATCTCCTCTGGTCCAGTGAATGTCAAGTTGCCTAAGTGAGCGTTTATGCCAATTCCGTCATGATTATTTGACCAAATAAAGGAGGAATTTAAACCCTACTTTCACATCGTCGTTTTGAATGTATTTCTCAGTTGTTCACAGTACCATCTCAAGGACAGTGTTTTGATTGAGCTGATTTTAAGATTTGAAAATGCTCTACTTGTTAGCTGTAACGTGCTTGAAAGTATAATTTACTATGTTATTCAATGAAAGGTTCATAGTATTGAAATCCGCCTCAGGTGTCCATGAATTTTAGGAGTGCGTGTCTCAATCTAGTTGTACTAAACCCATGGCTCTCTCTCTCTCTCCCTCCGCCCTCTAGATATGGGGATCACTATGAGTGGAACAAGGCGGTGACCTGCGTCCACAACGTCCTGAGTCAGCAGAGGTGGCTGGAGCACTACGGAGAGGTAACCATCAGAAACACCAAGAGTGACATCTGCACCTGCAAGATCTCCTTCGTCAAGGTGAGACCCCTGCTTGGTGCCCATAGAACATAAAGCTCAATTGAAGAATAACCCCATAATGGCACCCATAATGAATCAAATAAATGGTCAACAGTTTAAATGGGGTCTAGACATTTGACATTTCCAAGCTTTACATATGGAAGGACCTACTCAGTTGACATTGCTCTCTCCCTCAGTCCCGCTACTGGACCTCAGAGACGAGTAAGAATGAGGTGCAGGGCCAGGTTCTGAACCAAGCGGGAGAGGTGGTCCACCGGTTCGGTGGGCTATGGCACGAGGGCATCTTCTGTGACACCCTGCCTAACCCAAAGTGCATCTGGAAGCCCAGTGAGTACTGCTATTATCCTATTAATCCCTTATCTGCTATGTACGATAATCCTAATCTCTAATCCAATGTTGATATTATAGTTTATCCTATAGAAGTGTGTCATCCACACCATTGTGCCTATTATATTTTCCCTAATCCCATACTATTTCTGTGAATTCTGTCTTCGATCTTGATCCTCTGTGCAAGACTATGGATGTTCTCCCACAATCGCGGAGTCGGTAATCCACTCTATATAGTACCAGCACTATGTATCGCCTCACACAGTACCCTGCTTCTCCCATCTCCAGACCCTCAGGCTGATGACCACTTCCAGTACTATGGCTTCAGTCGCTACGCCAGGGAGCTCAATGAGCTGACCCCTGAGCTGAAGAAGGTCCTGCCTCCCTCAGACACCCGCTATAGGCCAGACCAGAGGTGAGACCACCACCCAGCCTGCTCAGTAATGCATACATAGAGGATGTTTGGCCATGTGCACATAATTATATTTGTCAAATGCATTGGAAGTAGGGCTAGGAATACTTCATGAATGCGATATAACCAGGAAGAACTCTGGGTCCTGTTCAGTAGGTCATGTTGGTGGTATCGTTCAGTGACCCCACTGAGGGGAGCTGTGTTGTGCATTGATGCGATGCCACATCCGATGTGGCTGCGTGCGAAGGCACGGTACATACATTTGACCCGGCTAACGCCTTAGGTTGTTTCATGCGGAGTGCAGCAGAAGCGCTTTATCTCTCCACTGTTCTTTCCCCGTAGGATCCTGGAGGAGGGAGATGTAGCCGGGGCTGACAGTAAGAAGGAGGAAATCGAGCAGAAACAGAGGGAGCGACGAAAAGAGCTGGCCAAGAAGGGAGAGGAGCACGTGCCTCGTTTCTTCAGGTGAGTCTCGCCAACCGTCCCTTCCTGCCTTACGCGATCAAAGAGCATTTATTGTCGAAATGGTAACCAACACCGCTATCCCAGGGTCTTTATGATTAACTGAATTGGGTGTTAGGGCAGGGTTGGAATAAAAGCCTGCACCTGTAGCTTTTCCAGGACGTGAGTTGGTGACCGCTGATGTGACATTGTGCATTCATGCGGTGTTTGTGCTTCCTTGAAGGCCTCTATTGATGCCCCTTTTTAAAGGTTACCTCACACTAGAAAGTAAATATACTCTTCCCTCCTTCAGGAAAGAGCTGGATGCGGCAGGGAATGAGAGCTGGCTGAGCAACGGAACCTACTGGAAGATCCGTGATCAGCCAGGCTTCGCCAACACCAAGAACTTGGATCTGTGGTGTTGAGTAGACCTGGCAGAGCCTTGTGTCATTTTGGCTTCATCATAGACTATTACAGCCCAATGAGACTACTGAACGCAGATACTAAAGTTCCACTAAGGAAGAAGGGAGTTTTGGCTGCATGGATGATTCATTCCAGGGTGACTGTCTGCCATGGAGAGAGGAAATGTCAACGTGGAGTAGATGAGGACTACTTCAAGTCTGATGTTCCCACATTTGATGCTGATCCTCCACACCCCCAGTAACCGCTCTGGTGTCCGCAAATGTAAACTGACTTGAAAATAACCTGATTTTGAAATTGGTTCATGCATTTTTAACTGCCAAGTTTACCACATTAGTGGTCGGAGATCCAACATAGCATTTTGAATAATGTTACCGTGCATGTTATAGAGATGCATGATGCTTTTGTCTATGTAAGATGTCTATATATTTAAGCACTTATTGACGTGTATATATATGCAGATTTATTTAAATCAGTTTGTGATATCAAATGCTCACTCCTATAAAGGGGAAATAACCAGGGCAGGGGATCGTTTTTAAGACTGCTGTGGATTAATGGGGTTTTATGGGTAAGAAGGGCTACCTCTTGCACTCTCGATGGTCTTACTGTGTTTTTGTATATTTAGGTAATCATGTCGAGTTGTACTTTACATCTTGTTTTAAATGACACATTGGTATGTGTCACTGAATGACTCCCATCCGTCTCCTTCCTCGCCCCTTTTAAAGAGAACAGGGGTCGTTTTCTTTTTTTAAAGTTGTTTTCATTGATGTTTAAATGCATTTGAGGGTTATCTTTTCAACCTTGATTTAGGTTGATACTATGAAGTCCTTTTTATGGATGTTTCAACAGTGGGTTTTGCGGAAAAGAGAACCGTTGTTACATTTCAGTGTAAAACAATGGGAGGGCTATAGCGGGAATCATCCAAAATGAATTGTTTTCTAATCTATTATCAAATAAATACTAAACAAAACAAACAAAATGTGCATCTTTGAAACTGAGTATCACAGCTATTGTAAGCAGTTGTTTAACTGGAATAATCTATTTTACTATTGCCCAATGCAGGGAATGTAAAATGCCTATAGAACGCTATTCAACATATTCCCATATGAGTTTACGTCTATAATGAATTGAATGTGGAACCCATGTGGAACTCAGTCCAACCAGTTGCTGTTTAACAGACCAGTCATTGAAGGCTGACTTAAGCTTAAGGTTCAACCAGGTATACCATTTTTGAAATTCAGTTTTTTATTATTTGCGTTACAGAAATCCCGAAAGATGACTATAAAGGGAGAACTAAGCCTCCATGATTCTACGGAAGGGGAAGGGGGGCAAAAAGATTCAAAAAATGAATACTGTAGTGTCTTGGAATTCAATGTGAACACATGGGTTCATGTCCCTTTTCAAATGTCATTCCTTCACCTCTGATTCCACTCCTGTATCTCAGTACTGTTCCGTCTCATTGGCAGAGTCTCTTGGTCTTCCTCTAGAAGCGATCCAGCAGTTTTTTAAAAGTTTTTTTTTTATTGTAGTTGATTGCAGTGTTACCTTCTATGGTACCTATACTAATGGCATTGTCTTTCGACGGGTGGCGTCACTCTTGCGCGACGCTTGTCCCTCAACTGATTGATAAGTACCAAAAGATCTGAGGTAAGACAATGTACTGATCCCCATCCAGTGTCTTTGGATCGTATTGATTGCTGTGCAAATTTCCAAATTGGCTGAGTTGAGAAATCAGCTGATGTTCTGGTAATGTGTTGTGTATCTGTCAAATTCCTGTCCGGTGGGTTTTAAATGTGTTGCTGTGAATTGTGTTGACAACCTGTAGGCAAGTACCGGAGATAACTGCATATAAAGTGTCCGTATTCTGAGATTCACAAATCATCCACGGAGAACAACAGCCTGGAATCACTGTACAGCGCCTACAAACCAGAACATCTTCGGACTGTTATTTTCCCTAGTTTTAATCACTATGGTACAATATCATAAATCCCTGAATGTCAATGTATAAAGGAGTTTTTTTACAAGGTAGCTATAGTGGGCCATCCTATCACTGTTTTAGGGTCCTCAACACACTGCCATAGCTCCTCAACACACTGCCATAGCTCAACTATTTCTAGCTATCATCACTAACCCCTCTGTCACCCTTAACTTCATGTTATTTCATTACATTTTACAGAGACACGTGAGATGTTTTAAAGATTGTTCTTGAATCTCGACGAAAACTATTAAAGTTCCATTAGAACTAAATTGTAGAAAGTGCTGTGTACCTCTTTTATGAATATGCCCTTAAAGTCTCTGGGTGACGAGTTCATTCTGGTTTGACAGTGTAAACTTTGTGATAAAAGCATGTAGTTGGGCTGTGACCCATTATTGATGGGTTTTAAAAACAGTGTGAGGTAACCATGTCAAAGACCATACCTGATAACATGGGAGAGAGGGGGAGCATTCAGAAACAGCACTGGCCCTTGTTATAGCCCTAAACTAACATGGTCAAATACAGAGGTTAGGAAACTTTCCAGTTTAGAAAACGACTAGTATCACATCTAAATTTAGATGGATGATTCAGTGGATGCAGTCTGCCCTAGAGTGTCATATTGCAAAGGGGATCTGCAATGGATTTTCCTGATCATGGTTTAGGTTAGAATTTGTCAGGGTAAGTTGATCTGTGTCTTGGTGGGGGGGTTAGATCTTGCTGTTCTCCAGGTGCGTGTCGATGTGTTTGATGAGGGCGTCGTCGGGGTAACCAGTGGGGAAGGTCAGCTGACACAGAGGGCAGCTCCGGGCGTCATTCTCCTCCGTCTCCATCCACAACTGCAGGCAGCCAATCACAAAACTGTGTAAACGCTCAACTCGAAGGTAAACACTAAATGTACTCATTGTAATGACTAAAAGAACCTGTTTTCTATTTGCATGTCACGTAAAGGAAGCTCTTATTACTGCTAATGGGATACACTATTGAGCTCTGAACTCGAGCAGCAACAACTCACATTGATGGAGGGCCAGGACTGGGCATGGTCTGCGTTTAGGTACCCTGGCAGGTGGCAGGCGAGGGTAGCCGGGTCCTTTAGGGCCAAGAAGGAAGGGCAGGGAGGGGTTTCCCGTGAGCTTACCCCCATGGCCCCCAGTGTCCTGGGAGGACTGGAGACCGGGGATGGGCACCTCCACTCCTCATCGTCAGACGACTGTGGCGGGGTGACCTGTGGGGGGTTTGCCGGGGGATCCTTCAGATGACAGAAGTGACGCCCCTGGATGGATTAGGGAGTAACATGTTATTTTAACCGGTTAACCTTATTTTATACATTTATCTTAAAATAAATACACTACCGTTCAGGGTCACTTAGACATTTCCTTGTTTTTGAAAGAAAAGCACTTTTTTTTGTCCATTTTAAAATAAAATTGATCAGAAATACATTGTAGACGTTGTAAATGTCTTGTAGCTGGAAACGGTAGATTTGTAATGGAATATCTACATAAGTTGATTGTCAGCATTCCTCACTCCTGTGTTCCTATGGCATATTGTTAGCTAATCCAAGTTTATCATTTTAAAAGGCTAATTGATCATTAGAAAACCCTTATGCAATTATTAACAGTTTTAGCTGTGCTAACATAATTGCAAAAGGGTTTTCTAATGATCAATTCGCTAATCCAAGTTTATCAATTTATTTTAAGACTAACACAACGTGCCATTGGAACACAGGAGTGATGGTTGCTGATGATGGGCTTCTGTACGCCTACATAGGTATTCCATAAAAAAATCTGCACTTTCCAGCTACAATAGTAAATTACATTTATTCTGTATTTTATATTTCAATGGACAAAAAAATGCTTTTCATTAAAAAACAAGGACATTTCTAAGTGACCCCAAGCTTTTGAATGGTAGTGTATAAACACATATGGTGTGTACCTCTGCAGCTAGAGGGAAGCCCAGCTCCAGGGCGTGGTGGGGGCTACTGCTCAGGCTGCTGCCACCACCTCCTCCCCCTCCACCAGCACCTACAGCTCCACGGGCCGAGGCCGGCCGGGGTTGCCCCACCAGGGAAATCCTGGGCGGGCGGGAATAAGCCCCAGACTCCCCCATGTTCTTGGGCTTGGGCAGGGTGGAGACTGGGTCACGGAGCAGCCTGGGGGGGGGCCTCTGGTGGGCAGACGAGTCAGCCACCTCCGAGTAGCTGCGGCGCCCCTGGAAGTGGGCACGCAGCCGTTGGCTGGTTGGCCGGCAGGAGTAGGAGGCTGGGCCGGTGGGGGAGTAAGAGAGGCCTGTTGGGGAGTAGGATGCGGGGCCAGAAGGGGGTGAGGAAGGTGAGAGGGGAGGAGAGGGGTGGAGGCGGTCTGGGGAGGGGCGTTGGGAGGCCGGGGAGCGACGCTGGGGGGCTGGGGAGTGTCTCAAGACTGGAGGAGAGAGAATGAGATGGTTATTATCGTCCATTGCTACCTCTGTAGCCCAACTGATAGAGTATGGAGCTTGCAACACCAGGATAGTGGGTTCAATTCCCGGGACCACCAGTACGTAAAACGTATGCACACGTGACTAAGTCACTTTGGGTAAACGCATCCGCTAAATCGCATTTATTATTAGTAGTAGTAGTAGTAGTAGTAGTAGTATTACATTAGTGTCCTTACTGGCACCCTCATTGGGCATTTTTGCAATTATACTCCATTCAACATCAATATGGAGAACAATTTTTGTGTTTTCTACTAACCCATCTGCTCGTGGGATGCCTTCCTGAGGATCTCAGTCTGTTTGACAGCCAGACCTCGCACACGCACCAGCTCCTCTGTCAGCTCAGTGTAGGCCAATGCCAGGATCACCCTGCAAAGGAGGGACAGTAGTTGATCATCTCTCAATGTTAGGATTGCGTCCAAAATGGCACCCTATTCCATAAATAGGCCACCACACCCTATGGGGCCCTGGTCAAAAGTAGTGCACTAAATAGGGAATAGTGTTCCATTTTGGGTCATCAACTTGGTTATTCTATTGACAATAGCTACATGGCCGGAGATTTAGATGGTGCAGCTGTCGCTCACTGTTCATCTCCTGCCTTCTTTATCCATTCCATGTCACAGTGCTCACAGGGTGTGGTCACCTCCTGCTGGACAGAGACAGACGTGTGTGTCAGTGGAGGCTGCTGAGGGGAGGATGGCTCATAATAATGGACTGAAACGGAGCAAATGTAATGGCATCAAACACATGGAAACTATGTATTTGATACCATTCCACTGTCTCTGCTCCAGCCATTACCATGAGACAGTCCTCCCCGAGTAAGGTACTACCAGCCTCCTGTGTGTCACTATCTGACCTGTCTCTGTACATTCTGCTGCAGCTGTCTGATCTCTGCCTGCAGCCTCTGTAGCTCCTCCTTCATCTCCTTCTCTCTCTGACATGCACCCTGGGCCTGCTGCCGCGCCCCTTCTAGCTCCGCCTCCAACCGCTGCAGCTTCAGGTCGGACACGGCGTCCAGACTACGAGAGCTCTGCAGGGTCGGACCCCGCCCGTTCCGCTCTGTAGCACACAGCCAGGCACAGTGAGAAACATACACACCTGCACTCCCTCAAACACACACACACACACACACTCACACACTCACCGCGAGGCACGTCCAGACTGGTGTGTAGCTGTAGGTAATGAATGTTCTTGCTGTGCAGCTGAGCACTGAGTTTCTGCAGGGACCCCTCCCTCTGCCTCAGAGCTGACTCCAGACCACAGATGCGCTCCATATGCTGCTCTGCTAGTGTTGTCTGACGGAGAGCACACACACACACGTGAATGCACATTTTCAACACACACAAACACACGGATGTAGGGTGTACATATACACACGCGGATGTAGGGTGTACATACACACACGCGGGTGTACATACACACACGCGGATGTAGGGTGTACATAAACACACACACACGGTTGAAGGGTGTACATACACACAGGCACGGTTGTAGGGTGTATATATATACACCCACACGCACGGTTGCAGGGTGTATATATATACACACACACGCACGGTTGCAGGGTGTATATATATACACACACACGCACGGTTGTAGGGTGTATATATACACACACACACGCACGGTTGTAGGGTGTATATATACACACACACACGGTTGTAGGGTGTATATATACACACACGCACGGTTGTAGGGTGTATATATACACACACACACACACGGTTGTAGGGTGTATATATACACACACGCACGGTTGTAGGGTGTATATATACACACACGCACGGTTGTAGGGTGTATATATACACACACGCACGGTTGTAGGGTGTATATATACACACGCACGGTTGTAGGGTGTATATACACACACGCACGGTTGTAGGGTGTATATACACACACGCACGGTTGTAGGGTGTATATACACACACGCACGGTTGTAGGGTGTATATACACACACGCACGGTTGTAGGGTGTATATACACACACGCACGGTTGTAGGGTGTATATACACACACACACGCACGGTTGTAGGGTGTATATACACACACACGCACGGTTGTAGGGTGTATATACACACACACGCACGGTTGTAGGGTGTATATACACACACACGCACGGTTGTAGGGTGTATATACACACACACGCACGGTTGTAGGGTGTATATACACACACACGCACGGTTGTAGGGTGTATATACACACACGCACGGTTGTAGGGTGTATGTATATACACACACGCACGGTTGTAGGGTGTATGTATATACACACACGCACGGTTGTAGGGTGTATATATACACACACGCACGGTTGTAGGGTGTATATATACACACACGCGCGGTTGTAGGGTGTATATATACACACACGCGCGGTTGTAGGGTGTATATATACACACACGCACGGTTGTAAGGTGTAAATATACACACACGCACGGTTGTAGGGTGTATACACACACACACGCACGGTTGTAGGGTGTATATATACACACACGCACGGTTGTAGGGTGTATATATACACACACGCACGGTTGTAGGGTGTATATACACACACGCACGGTTGTAGGGTGTATATATACACACACGCACGGTTGTAGGGTGTATATACACACACACACGGTTGTAGGGTGTATATACACACACGCACGGTTGTAGGGTGTATATACACACACGCACGGTTGTAGGGTGTATATACACACACACGCACGGTTGTAGCGTGTATATACACACACACGCACGGTTGTAGGGTGTATATACACACACACGCACGGTTGTAGGGTGAATATACACACACACGCACGGTTGTAGGGTGTATATACACACACACGCACGGTTGTAGGGTGTATATACACACACGCACGGTTGTAGGGTGTATGTATATACACACACGCACGGTTGTAGGGTGTATATATACACACACGCACGGTTGTAGGGTGTATATATACACACACGCGCGGTTGTAGGGTGTATATATACACACACGCGCGGTTGTAGGGTGTAAATATACACACGCGCGGTTGTAGGGTGTATATATACACACACGCGCGGTTGTAGGGTGTAAATATACACACGCACGGTTGTAGGGTGTATACACACACACACACACGCACACGCACGGTTGTAGAGTGTATACACACACACACACACACACGCACACGCACGGTTGTAGAGTGTATACACACACGCACACGCACGGTTGTAGGGTGTATACACACACACGCGCACACGCACGGTTGTAGGGTGTATACACACACACACGCGCACACGCACGGTTGTAGGGTGTATACACACACACACGTGCACGGTTGTAGGGTGTATACACACACACATGCGCACACGCACGGTTGTAGGGTGTATACACACACACACACGCGCACACGCACGGTTGTAGGGTGTATACACACACACGCGCACACGCACGGTTGTAGGGTGTATACACACACACACGCGCACACGCACGGTTGTAGGGTGTATATATACACACGCACGGTTGTAGGGTGTATATACACACACGCACGGTTGTAGGGTGTATATACACACACGCACGGTTGTAGGGTGGATATACACACACGCACGGTTGTAGGGTGTATATACACACACGCACGGTTGTAGGGTGTATATACACACACGCACGGTTGTAGGGTGTATATACACACACGCACGGTTGTAGGGTGTATATACACACACGCACGGTTGTAGGGTGTATATACACACACGCACGGTTGTAGGGTGTATATACACACACACGCACGGCTTGTAGGGTGTATATAACACACACGCACGGTTGTAGGGTGTATATACACACACACACGCACGGTTGTAGGGTGTATATACACACACACGCACGGTTGTAGGGTGTATATACACACACACGCACGGTTGTAGGGTGTATATACACACACGCACGGTTGTAGGGTGTATGTATATACACACACGCCACGGTTGTAGGGTGTATGTATATACACACACGCACGGTTGTAGGGTGTATATATACACACACGCACGGTTGTAGGGTGTATATATACACACATCCAATGGTGTTGTAGGGTGTATATATACACACACACCTGTTGTAGGGTGTATATATACACACGCGCGGTTGTAGGGTGTATATATACACACACGCACGGTTGTAAGGTGTAAATATACACACACGCACGGTTGTAGGGTGTATACACACACACACGCACGGTTGTAGGGTGTATATATACACACACGCACGGTTGTAGGGTGTATATATACACACACGCACGGTTGTAGGGTGTATACACACACACACGCGCACACGCACGGTTGTAGGGTGTATACACACACACGCGCACACGCACGGTTGTAGGGTGTATGACACACACACACGCGCACACGCACGGTTGTAGGGTGTATACACACACACACGCGCACACGCACGGTTGTAGGGTGTATACACACACACACGCACACGCACGGTTGTAGGGTGTATACACACACACACGCGCACACGCACGGTTGTAGGGTGTATACACACACACACGCGCACACGCACGGTTGTAGGGTGTATACACACACACACGCGCACACGCACGGTTGTAGGGTGTATACACACACACACGCACACGCACGGTTGTAGGGTGTATACACACACACACGCACGGTTGTATGGTGTACACACGCACACGCACGGTTGTAGGGTGTATACACACACACGCACGGTTGTAGGGTGTATACACACACACACGCACGGTTGTAGGGTGTATACACACACACACGCACGGTTGTAGGGTGTATACACACACACACACGCACACGCACGGTTGTAGGGTGTATACACACACACACGCACACGCACGGTTGTAGGGTGTATACACACACACACACGCACACGCACGGTTGTAGGGTGTATACACACACACACGCACACGCACGGTTGTAGGGTGTATACACAAACACACACACACACGCACACGCACGGTTGTAGGGTGTATATATACACACACACGCACGGTTGTAGGGTGTATATACACACACGCACGGTTGTAGGGTGTATATACACACACACGCATGGTTGTAGGGTGTATATACACACACACGCACGGTTGTAGGGTGTATATACACACACACGCACGGTTGTAGGGTGTATATACACTCACGCACGGTTGTAGGGTGTATATATACACACACGCACGGTTGTAGGGTGTATATATACACACACGCACGGTTGTAGGGTGTATACACAGTGCTTTGCGAAAGTATTCGGCCCCCTTGAACTTTGCGACCTTTTGCCACATTTCAGGCTTCAAACATAAAGATATAAAACTGTATTTTTTTGTGAAGAATCAACAACAAGTGGGACACATTCATGAAGTGGAACGACATTTATTGGATATTTCAAACTTTTTTAACAAATCAAAAACTGAAAAATTGGGCGTGCAAAATTATTCAGCCCCTTTACTTTCAGTGCAGCAAACTCTCTCCGGAAGTTCAGTGAGGATCTCTGAATGATCCAATGGTGACCTAAATGACTAACGATGATAAATACAATCCACCTGTGTGTAATCAAGTCTCCGTATAAATGCACCTGCACTGTGATAGTCTCAGAGGTCCGTTAAAAGCGCAGAGAGCATCATGAAGAACAAGGAACACACCAGGCAGGTCCGAGATACTGTTGTGAAGAAGTTTAAAGCCGGATTTGGATACAAAAAGATTTCCCAAGCTTTAAACATCCCAAGGAGCACTGTGCAAGCGATAATATTGAAATGGAAGGAGTATCAGACCACTGCAAATCTACCAAGACCTGGCCGTCCCTCTAAACTTTCAGCTCATACAAGGAGAAGACTGATCAGAGATGCAGCCAAGAGGCCCATGATCACTCTGGATGAACTGCAGAGATCTACAGCTGAGGTTGGAGACTCTGTCCATAGGACAACAATCAGTCGTATATTGCACAAATCTGGCCTTTATGGAAGAGTGGCAAGAAGAAAGCCATTTCTTAAAGATATCCATAAAAAGTGTTGTTTAAAGTTTGCCACAAGCCACCTGGGAGACACACCAAACATGTGGAAGAAGGTGCTCTGGTCAGATGAAACCAAAATTGAACTTTTTGGCAACAATGCAAAACGTTATGTTTGGCGTAAAAGCAACACAGCTCATCACCCATCCCCACTGTCAAACATGGTAGTGGCAGCATCATGGTTTGGGCCTGCTTTTCTTCAGCAGGGACAGGGAAGATGGATGGAGCCAAATACAGGACCATTCTGGAAGAAAACCTGATGGAGTCTGCAAAAGACCTGAGACTGGGACGGAGATTTGTCTTCCAACAAGACAATGATCCAAAACATAAAGCAAAATCTACAATGGAATGGTTCAAAAATAAACATATCCAGGTGTTAGAATGGCCAAGTCAAAGTCCAGACCTGAATCCAATCGAGAATCTGTGGAAAGAACTGTAAACTGCTGTTCACAAATGCTCTCCATTCAACCTCACTGAGCTCGAGCTGTTTTGCAAAAATGTCAGTCTCTCGATGTGCAAAACGGATAGAGACATACCCCAAGCGACTTACAGCTGTAATCGCAGCAAAAGGTGGCGCTACAAAGTATTAACTTAAGGGGGCTGAATAATTTTGCACGCCCAATTTTTCAGTTTTTGATTTGTTAAAAAAGTTTGAAATATCCAATAAATGTCGTTCCACTTCATGATTGTGTCCCACTTGCGCGCGAGCGGCTGTAGGGTGTATACGCGCGCGCGGCTGTAGGGTGTATACGCGCGCGCGCGGCTGTAGGGTGTATAAGCGCGCGGCTGTAGGGTGTATACGCGCGAGCGGCTGTATACGCGCGGCGCGGCTGTAGGGTGTATACGGTATACGCGCGCGCGCGGCTGTAGGGTGTATACGCGCGCGCGCGGCTGTAGGGTGTATACGCTGCGCGGCTGTAGGGTGTATACGCGCGCGGCTGTAGGGTGTATACGCGCGCGGCTGTAGGGTGTATACGCGCGAGCGGCTGTAGGGTGTATAGCGCGCGCGGCTGTAGGGTGTATAGCGCGCGGCTGTAGGGTGTATAAGCGCGCGCGCGGCTGTAGGGTGTATACGCGCGCGCGGCTGTAGGGTGTATATACGCGCGCGCGGCTGTAGGGTGTATACTGCGCGCGGCTGGCTGTAGGGTGTATACGCGCGCGGCTGTAGGGTGTATACGCGCGAGCGGCTGTATACGCGCGGCGCGAGCGGCTGTAGGGTGTATACAGGTAGCGAAACAATCTCTCACACACACACACGTTTGAGGTATATTGCTGATAGAAAACTGATGGTCAAAAATAGTGTAGGGTGTATACGCGCGCGCGCGGCTGTAGGGTGTATAAGCGCGCGCGCGGCTGTAGGGTGTATAGCGCGCCGCGGCTGTAGGGTGTATAGCGCGCGCGGCTGTAGGGTGTATATGCGCGCGGCTGAAGGGTGTATACGGTATACGCGCGCGCGCGGCTGTAGGGGTATACGCGCGCGGCTGAAGGGTGTATACGCGCGGCTGTAGGGTGTATACGCGCGCGCGGCTGTAGGGTGTATACGCGGCGGCTGTAGGGTGTATAGCGCGCGCGGCTGTAGGGTGTGGCGCGCGCGGCTGTAGGGTGTATGCGCGCGCGGCTGTAGGGTGTATATGCGCGCGCGCGGCTGTAGGGTGTATACGGTATACGCGCGCGCGGCTGTAGGGTGTATACGCGCGCGGCTGTATACGCGCGGCGCGAGCGGCTGTAGGGTGTATACAGGTAGCGAAACAATCTCTCACACACACACACACGTTTGAGGTATATTGCTGATAGAAAACTGATGGTCAAAAATAGTGTTTGCTTTAATTTGTATGTAAAGGATCCCTTTACCCATAATACTGTCCCCTCCCCCATCACTCTACCAGTACTACTCATGGTGTCCAGAAGGGGACACTGTTTCCCAGTGTTTCTCACCATCTTGTCCAGGTCTCTCTGAACGTTACTCTTCTCCATGTGGATCTTCTCGTAGGCCTGAATCACATCCTCCAGCCTCTCCTCTCGCTCTTTACTCTTCTGGAGCTGAGGGAAAGGTGGACGTTTTCAAAGGGTAAAGTGTAGGAGAAAGAAATGTGTTCGATGTGCAGTTCCTCCCACCCCTCCCCCTCCTTTCTCCTCTACTCCCTCTTAACCTACCTCTCCCTCCCCCTTTTCCTACCTCTCCCTCCCCCTTTTCCTACCTCTCCCTCCCCCTATATTCTCTCTTACCACCCTCCCTTCTCTTGTCTCCTCCCTCTCCCCTCTTCTTCTCTCTTCTCTCCCTCTTCACACTCGTCTCTCTACTGTCTCTTTCCTCTCCCCTCTCCTCTCTTCCTCCATGTCTTACCTCCTGTGTGAGGGAGTTGACTCTCTGTTGCAGGTTGGTGGTCTCTGACTGCAGTAGGCTCGTCTCCTTGGGTTCACAGGAGCAGCACTGTAGGGTCCTCTCCTCCTCAAACTCACTGATCATAGGGAACTGAGGGAGAGAAGGAGGGGAGAGGAACAAGAGAGGGACAGAGGAGGCAAATGAGATGAGTAGGTGAGAAAGAAAGGAGATCAAAGGAAGACGGTGAGAATAGGACAAGGTGTGTCACAGCCCAAAACATAGGAGATGGAAAAAGCTCAAGTAGATGGAGAAAAAAAAGAGTACACCAGTGCAAGTCGAGGCCAGATTATCATTATTAGAGGTTAGAAAATAACCTTCCTCTACCATAAGCTTTTCCACTGTGAGTTTCAACTGAATAATGGCCTCATTCAGGTACGCCTGATTGTTTCAGTACTTTGAAAATCAACCCTTCCTTCCTCCTCTCCTGGGAGTACACACTGATCTAACTCCGTTGCATAGGAGAAAGCACCGGTTCCATAGAATAGCTTCTACCAATTCAGTCAGTGTAAAATCAGTGATACCCTTTTTAAAGGGATAGTTTGGGATTTTGGCAATGGAGCTCCAGCCACCTCGCCAGAGTCGGATGCACTCGTGGATACCGTTTGTATATATCAGCATGCAGTTTGAAGAAAGTTGCTATCTAGCATTAGCGCAATGACTGGAAGTCTATGGGATAACTAGTCTTTGTGCTAGGCTAGTTATTTTCTTTGTGAAACTACCTCCAACTTCTTTCATACTGGACTCGGACACATCAAAATGGTATCCAGAGTTAATCTGACTATGGGGAAGTAGATAAAGGGCCAAAATCCAGAACTATCCCTTTAAGAGGGGACACCTTTTTGACCAGGGCCGTAGGGCTTCCCTTTAAAGTTGAGCAGTATAAAGGGAATATGGTGCAATTTGGGACGTAGCCACTGTGATGAACGGATCAGTCAACCTACCTTGACCTCATAGTTCTTCAGTTTCCTCTTGATGCTGCTGTTCTCTCGCTCCAGGCTGGCCAATCGCGTCTTGATGTCATGGTAGGCGGCGGCCAGGGCGAAGTGGGAGGGGTACATGTCGTCTTGGATGGGTGAGGACGACCAGTTGACCCCCGACCCCAAGCCACAGCCGTCATCCCTTAGCCCCTCGCCCCCTCCCAGGAGGCCCAGCTCGCCCCCGAAGAGAGACTCCATCCCTTAAGCAGATCAGTGGCTACCTGAGGGGGGACACAGGAAGGAGGGTAAGTCATTAGAGCCAGTCATTCTGTAATACTGACGTTATGAAATGCAATACCCACAGTCAAAGCAGAACAGTCTGTTTCCTAAATGGGTGTCATTTGGAAACTATTTTGGATTTTTTATCAGAAAATGCTCTCTTCTTTCCATTCATGTGGGACTGAGATGTATAGGTGGATCTACACACACACACACAACAGATTGCATTGACACATTTCAAGTCTCAAAGTTTCTTATAAAACTGGGATTTTGAGGTGAAGAAGAATCACTTCAACAACGTCAAACAACACTGTATCTAATGTCAGATGACTTGTAAACAGAACACAGCGCCCTCTAGCATAGAAGGCTAGGATAACCGGAAGGATATCTCTTCATAGCAGCATGAAGGCAACAGGGCAGCTGCGCCACCCATAAGGCCTCTTCCAGTTCAGTGAACACAGACTACGGTCCCCAGGCCTTCCGAGGGAACAGAAGGCTGTGGTCGTTCCGGCGCTAGCCTTTCTCTGCCAGCCACTCTCCTTCTCGCAGCAGGTGGCGCTAACGAGGCTCAAATGGCAGAGCGACGGGCCCTGGCGCAGCTCTGGTGTGAGTGAGAGCCATGGCCGACAGGGCATATAGAGGGGTCGTGTGCCAACCCTGCCCAGCAGTCTGTCCGCAGTCTAGGCCACACATCGCCCGCTCCATCTGCCACCGTTTAAATCTGGTTGGCTGTTGCCATGAACGTTATACCATCCCACATCCTGAAACATAAAAAAAACACCTTGTGTCTTCGAGTATCTGGAATACTCAACTAAAGAGATGTATAGATGCGTCATTGGCTGCTGTAGCCTAGATCTAGGCCAAACCAACTGTCACACATACAGACAGCCATCGCTTGTGTGTGTGGAAGGTTTCCCGGTCCGAAACACATTAAGTTGGCCAACGCTGTAACGATAATATATTCAATATCAAAGTATCCATACCACTCCATATCGAAAATGTATGTATATTCCCCTGAACTATTTTCCCCTTCCCCTCTCCAAAAACAAATACATAAACAAAACAAATATACATTATGCATACACATAATCATGCTGAAATCCCCTGGCCTGCAAAGGCTGCTGGGCTGAATCATAGTCTGATAAGCTCAGCTTGGCTCTTATTTTTACAATTACAAGAGACCCGAGAGAGTGGTGCTCTTTTGATGTTGTTTGTTCTGCCAGCTGCATCTCTCAATTTCTGATTCGACATCTCCGTAGCAGAGGCATGAATAGATACGGAAACAGCCCAATGAAAGTAAGGCCCTCCAGCTTAGACTTCACACAGGAATACCACAGTGAACCATATGTTTCAAAGTGCCCCCTAACCCCCCTCAAAATAAAGATACCACTAGAAACCAATCTGGGATTTTATTTTAAAAAGTCTTACCCAGCACAATTGCCCCTTCTGGGATGAATAATAACACAAGTTGTATTGGATTGCATTGAAACCATGTTAACAGATATAAATCAGTTTGTTTCCCCACTTAACCACCCTTGTCCCTGGAGGTCGGGAACTGCAGCTGCCACAATGCTCCAGGTGGCTGGTGCCGTTGCATCCTGTAATGCCCACGAGATTCGCCCGTTGGAGACGAGACGCTTTTCCAGTTGAAGGAGCACTCTGCAGTTGCAACATGCATTATTAAACGTAGAAATCAACGATACACACTCAGTGTACAAAACATTAGGAACACTGGCTCTCACCACGACACAGACTGATCGGGTGAATCCATATGGGGTCCCATATTGACGTCACGTGTTAAATCCACTTCATTCAATGTAGATGAAAGGGAGGAGACTGGTTGAAGAAGGATTTTTCAGCCTTGAGACAAGTAAGACGTGGATTGTGGTATGTGTGCCGTTCAGAGGGTGAATGGGCAAGACAAAAAAAATTAAGTGCCTTTGAACGGGGCACGGTAGGAGGTGCCAGGCGCACCGGTTCGAGTGTGTCGAGAACTGCAACGCTGCTGGGTTTTTCCACACTCAACAGTTTCCTGTGTGTATCAAGAATGGTTCACCACCCAAAGGACATCCTGCCAACTTGACACAACTGTAGGAAGCATTGGAGTGCACATGGGGACGGCGTCCCTGTTGAACACTTTCGACGCCTTGGGGAGTCCACGCCTTGGGGGTGCAACTCAAAATTAGATCGGTGTTCCTAATGTTCTGTCGACTCAGCGCAGACCCCTTGATTCTTGAAGAATAGAACTAATAAATGCCTCATGAGCTTAGTTCAACTGTCGTACCCCATTTGAACAACAATTCTAAATGCATTTCACTCCAATGTTTTTAAACATGGTAAATGTAAACAAACACTGTATAGCCACAAAACATGGTTAAAACTTTTGCATTTGATAGAAGTTTTGAGTGGTTACATTTCACCAGCCTCATCTTTCAGCCTTTTAACAAACCAGAGGCGGGGTGCCCACTTTGTCATTGTTTCAATGGCAGATTGGCCCCTATAGCACAATGTTTATGCAACCAAGCGGCAAACGCTCCCTGCCAACCCGTCACTGTTTGAGTCTCTAGCACGTCTTCATCGCCCGAGGGAGGAGATGGCTGGATGGGTGCAAGACGGATGACAACTGGATTAATGAGTTGGTTAGATCTACTGTACACCAGATCTACTGTACAACAGAGCATCACAATAAAGTCTGTTATGAATGGGGTTTTGTTGTAAGTTCAAGCTTTTTAAATCTGAGGCGGGAGTAAAGAGTTGTTTATGATACAGAATATCAAGACACTTGACAGTGGGCAAGATGCAAAGTTTTAAGTCGGGGATGTCCTAACTTTTCTGTGGACCCGTCCCCCATGTACGTGTTTACATTTGTGCCTCTATGCATGTGGATCCATTGAAATATGCACCTCTGCCAATTTTCCTCTTTTCCAAGTCTCCTTTGGTTGCAAGTGGTTTGCATTTCTACCTGGACTGGAGCCTAAAGACAGTTCTACTTCTGCCGAGAAGGGTCGAGCATCTTTCCTTTACTAACACACACACACACACACACACACACACACACACACACACACACACACACACACACACACACACATTACGCACACACATGCATTTACTAACACCTACACACAAACCCACACATGCATCAACTCACTGACTCACACTGCACACACACATCCTCTCTCTGTTCAGAAAGCAGAGGACGAATTAGCTACAGTGAAACACGAGCTGCTTCGCGAGCCCATTCACCCCAGGGCCAATCAGAACAAGCCCATATGTCAATGTCACATGGCTAATTCATATTTTAATGTTCCGGATATCAGCCAGAATGGATGCCCCGAGCTAACACTAGTTTAGCCCAATGTGCTGTAGAGATTCAATATGCTTCTACGCTTTGGTTCAGTCTTAGCTTAGCACAATGCTTCTGTAAACCAGCTACTGCAATGGTTTAGCTTCATAGTACGCTTCAGTGCTGCATTTGTTTGCTATATGTAAGTAAGTAGCCTTGCACGAGTGAGCCAGAACGGCTCATAGAAGCAGGAGCCTATTTCCAGTTTCTGTAGCGTGAGGAAGCTTGATGTACAAGTACACCCACCGGACAGGACGCTAGACTATGGCAGGGCCTTACCCTCAATCTCCTTCATGCGGAGTGCCAAGCAGACGCAGAGATCGGGTCCCATTTTTACCTTCTTTCAATCTCAGGGTGGACACTCTGACCACAAGGCCAGTGAGTTGGTCTTCAGGCAGGCCCACACGTAATCCCCAGATGAACGTTGAACTCCGCTCTGGTAAATTGGTTATATTCTTACTGCTTGTCTTGTACTCAGGCTGCATCTATCATAATGGCCACTTCAGTGTAGGGAGAATGACACCGAAGGTTGACACTTAAAAAGGTACAGGACTGGCAGTGGATACTTTAAAGCTGGAGTCCTTCATTTAAACGATAACAAAGCAGTCACCCCGCCTCTGATTTGGTGATAAGCTGATGGATGGCCTGAAGAAATGTAACCACTCTCAAATTCATACACACGGCTAAGGATGCGCGTTTTGAGGATATAGAGTGTTGATTTACATTGTTTATAAACGTAGGGAGTAAAACAAGCTTATATTTTGGGTTCTGATGGGGTACGACAGTTGAACTAAGCTCATGAGTTATAATCTTCAAGAATCAATGGGTATATAAAATGTATTTATAAGTAAAAAAAAAAAATGGATGCATCAACGAGCTTTAAAGGTAATTTCCGATTGAGCTAACATCTGCAGCCTTTACCATGAATACAGTCTCGGCGAACGCAGAAACGTTGCCTTTACATTTCTATTGCGCTGTAGCGCACGTCTTCAGCGCCACGGATTGAATCAAGCCCTTAGAATGTGCATGGTCCTGGCAAAGACAAACAAATGGAAGGAAAACAATGTCTTAAGGAATGTAGATATGGAGCGAACAAAAAGGAACGGGGGAGAGCGAGGAAGAGGATGGTGGGATAGAGGGTGTCCACCATCCTATATGTGAGGGGAGAACTGAGGCCAGTACTCGGGGGAGGGGTCAAAAGCTTGAATAGATGTGGCCTATGTGCTTTGTGAGGTGGAGATGAGTAACCTAGTTCTGACAGGACAGAGAGAGAGGGAGGGATATATATATATATCAGAGCTGTCCCAGTGGGGTGCAGCAAGCCAGAGACCTAATCCACAGCAGCCCTGTGCAGAAAAGCATCTATACGTCAGACACACACCCTGGTGATGTACCGAAAGCCACCAATGGGAAAGGAAAAACAGTTTGACTTGAGTTCTAATCTTTCCCATCAACCTTCATATTACACCAAGCCCCAATTGAATGCTGTGCTCATAACAAAATAAACCCAATACAATCATACAGCCAAAAGGCACAACAAATAATGTAGCATTAGGGCATTGTTGCACATGGCTAGCTGTTGATAACAGGGTGTAAATGGTGGTGGGTGAGGTGTCTCACCTCCACATAATATAGGATTGTAATTCCAAATGGCACCCTTTTCACTATAGTGCACTATTTTTGACCAAAAGTAGTGCACTATGAAGGGAATAGGGTGATATTTGGAATGCACACCCTTAACCTCTCTTGCAGTAGACCTGGTGGAACATGTTACATAATAGACTACATCATCATCATTATCACTGTCAACAGCCCACGAGCATGCTTCATCATGCCTCAAGTGCTGTACAGGCCTATCTGTACGGTCTTCTCCAGTTAATGGATTTGACTTGCACTCTGAAAAGCAATGGGTGACAATGCCTCCTGAAAGCTATAGGTTTGAAAGATCAATGAGGTGAATGTTCAATATCGCTATGCGGCACATGCTTAAATCATCATTGCGGTTGGAATGGAAGGGCTTAGTGGTCTGAGAACAGAAGTTTCCAAATAGCCTACTTGATTTCAGGAGGGACATTAAGTGATAGGCCTTTTAAACAAGACACCAGACACTTAACCTTGAACGTTTCCATAAACAGCTGTATCAAAATAAATAATTGAAATCCGTCGAATAAAAAAATCAAGACATGACTTTTAGGCAAACCTGATTTCTTTCTAAAATAGACTTAAGACGAGTAGCATAACCTTTACTAGTAACATAACTTAAACTGAGTAAAACTCTCATGTCAACACGTCACTCTCCAAAGTACCCCCAGATACAGTTGTTACCGCCTGTGCCCCGAAGCGGAATGTCAAGCGCATGGAGATGCTATTCGCTGTTCCTCTCGCTAACAGCCTCTGACTGGTTCGCTGGGTGGTTAATAGTCAATTACTCACCGTGGCCGGTGAGCCGCGCTTTAGCACCATGCACAGAAGGATCGATTCCTCTGATTTAATGGATTCTGTCTGTTTGTTTCCACAAATGCACGTCCAGCTGTATTTCTTTATGGCACATATACGATGGTCATGGTCTGTCATAGTAGGGACATTTCAACGTTTCAGCAGAACAACGTAAGTCTTTGAAAGACCTACGGATGGTGTTTACATAATTGAACAAAAATGTCAAGCACCATGTTTGATCAAGGCCATTTTCACTTGAATAAACTTCCGTTGACCTACCTGGTGTATAATGAACTTAGTGACTGTTATCATATAGTGGTGGTTCATAGACATATAGTTACCAAGGTAACTTCGTTTCTAGCACGTAGGCTGCGTTTGTATTTAAAAAATATATATATTTAAGTGAGACAACCATTTTGGTCTGAAAAGCATTGTCAACATTGAGCATTCAGCACCACTATCAAGTGAACAGCGCAAGTTTGTCTACGCTGCTAAACCAGTCGGGAACTGTCCAGTGTACGATAGTGATGATCTCTCAAAGCCACATGCACCAACATTAGGACAATAAACGAGTTATGTCAAGACAGTTACCAGAACACAACAATCAATCACGTGCATGAATATCTCCGTAAGCAACAACCACGTCGTATGCTACGTGTGGTTGTGTAGATGACATGTTTCCTGTGATTACTTACAATAGAGCTTCTATATCGTTTCCTTCCTTGCGGCAAGACACTAGTGCTCGTTGCCATTCTCACTTTGTAGTGCAATCAGTAGCTAACCTAGTCTACAACATGGCTGTATACAGCGACGCAGCTCTCTCCATCTCTCCCAACGGAAAAAAATGAGCTCGCGCTTTTTCCCTTCTTCCTCAATCGAGCCCTTTTTTATATATATACAAAAACGTTGCCGTGAGCGTTACTTATCACCTGTTAAATTAAAAAAAATACTCTACAAAGGCACAACAATAAACACTGTCAAACAAATACCACGATATACTTACGCTTCCTCGTGAGAAACTGTGAAAAATTCATTGCGAGAAGGGGGGTCAAAACCGTTCATTTGCGGTTTACATCGACAATGGTTGGATTGTGGACGCTTGTGACGCCCCCCCCCCTTCAATCCCCCCTTCACACTCCCATTCTGTGATGAACCGAACCGTTTTTACCAGTAGAAGACGGTGAAATAGGTTGGAGCAAGGTTCAGAAAAGACCAAGGAGTAACACATCAGACGATCACTGACATGTGACAGTTTATGGCCAAGAATATAACAAGATGATAGGAAAAAAATAAGCATCACATCCCCATATCATATAGGATAGCTTGTGTTCAGTAGTCATATTCTTTGCCTCATGGATCTCTGGTTGCATAACTGCCTTCATCAGAAGAAATAAAACATTTTTTAAAAATATATTCTGACACAAAGTGCTGATGTTGAAGCTTGATTAGATTGTTGTATAAATAGATTGATTCATTTTATCTCAATTATGGCAGTTTATTTATTTATGCTGTCCCCATTGAGTGATGGAGATTATTATTTTTATGAGAAGAAATTCTCTCTAATCCAGATATGCACAGGTCTTGAAATAAAAGGGGTTCTAGATAATCTTTGTGTGTCAACTGTGAGGAAAAATAGATTGTATTGCAAAAAGATTGTAAAATGTATTGCATGCTACAGTGTCCCTAATGTACCTGCTCTCAGGGCATGAACCAATTGGAACTTCTAACAGAATGTGATCATTGCAGATGGTGGTTTTTGTTGACTGCACAGTGTC
Organism: Oncorhynchus masou masou; assembly: GCF_036934945.1. Taxonomy (NCBI): domain Eukaryota; kingdom Metazoa; phylum Chordata; class Actinopteri; order Salmoniformes; family Salmonidae; genus Oncorhynchus; species Oncorhynchus masou. Next base: position 2,954,497 of record NC_088225.1, on the reverse strand, counting down.
GCCATGATCTGTCGTTATGTTTGGATGAAAAAGGGAGGCTTGCAAACCGAAGAACACCATCCCAAGCGTGGGGGTGCTTGCTGCAGGAAGGACTGGTGCACTTCACAAAATATATGGCATCATAAGGAAAGAAAATTATGTGGAGATATTGAAGCAACATCTCAAGACACCAATTAAGCTTGGTCTTCCAAAAGGACAATGACCCTAAGCATACTTCCAAAGTTGTGGCAAAATGCCTTAAGGACAACAAAGTCAAGGTATTGGAGTTGCCATCACAAAGCCCTGACCTCAATCCTATAGAACATTTGTGGGCAGAACTGAAAAAGTGTGTGCGAGCAAGGGGGCCTACAAACCTGACTCAGTTACACCAGCTAGGAGGAATGGGCCAAAATTCACCCACCTTATTATGGGAAGCTTGTGGAAGGCTACCTGAAACAATTGACTCAAGTTAAACAATTTAAAGGCAATGCTACCAAATACTAATTGTTTATGTAAACTTCTGACCCATTGGGAATGCGATGAAAGAAACAAAAGCTGAAGTACAGAATTCTTTCTACTATTATTCTGACATTTCACATTCTGTAAATAAAGTGGTGATCCTAACTGACCTAAAACAGGGAATATTTACTAGGATTAAATATCAGGAATTGTAAAAAAAAAAACTGAGTTTAAATGTATTTGGCTAAGGTGTATGTAAACTTCCAACTTCAACTATGTATGCATGTATGCATGTATGTATGCATGTATGTATGCATGTATGTATGCATGCATGTATGTATGTATGTATGTATGTATGTATGCAGGCAGGCAGGCAGGCAGGCAGGCAGGCAGGCAGGCAGGCAGGCAGGCAGGCAGGCAGGCAGGCAGGCAGGCAGGCAGGCAGGCAGGCAGGCAGGCAGGCAGGCAGGCAGGCAGGCAGGCAGGCAGGCAGGCAGGCAGGCAGGCAGGCAGGCAGGCAGGCAGGCAGGCAGGCAGGCAGGCAGGCAGGCAGGCAGGCAGGCAGGCAGGCAGGCAGGCAGGCAGGCAGGCAGGCAGGCAGGCAGGCAGGCAGGCAGGCAGGCAGGCAGGCAGGCAGGCAGGCAGGCAGGCAGGCAGGCAGGCAGGCAGGCAGGCAGGCAGGCAGGCAGGCAGGCAGGCAGGCAGGCAGGCAGGCAGGCAGGCAGGCAGGCAGGCAGGCAGGCAGGCAGGCAGGCAGGCAGGCAGGCAGGCAGGCAGGCAGGCAGGCAGGCAGGCAGGCAGGCAGGCAGGCAGGCAGGCAGGCAGGCAGGCAGGCAGGCAGGCAGGCAGGCAGGCAGGCAGGCAGGCAGGCAGGCAGGCAGGCAGGCAGGCAGGCAGGCAGGCAGGCAGGCAGGCAGGCAGGCAGGCAGGCAGGCAGGCAGGCAGGCAGGCAGGCAGGCAGGCAGGCAGGCAGGCAGGCAGGCAGGCAGGCAGGCAGGCAGGCAGGCAGGCAGGCAGGCAGGCAGGCAGGCAGGCAGGCAGGCAGGCAGGCAGGCAGGCAGGCAGGCAGGCAGGCAGGCAGGCAGGCAGGCAGGCAGGCAGGCAGGCAGGCAGGCAGGCAGGCAGGCAGGCAGGCAGGCAGGCAGGCAGGCAGGCAGGCAGGCAGGCAGGCAGGCAGGCAGGCAGGCAGGCAGGCAGGCAGGCAGGCAGGCAGGCAGGCAGGCAGGCAGGCAGGCAGGCAGGCAGGCAGGCAGGCAGGCAGGCAGGCAGGCAGGCAGGCAGGCAGGCAGGCAGGCAGGCAGGCAGGCAGGCAGGCAGGCAGGCAGGCAGGCAGGCAGGCAGGCAGGCAGGCAGGCAGGCAGGCAGGCAGGCAGGCAGGCAGGCAGGCAGGCAGGCAGGCAGGCAGGCAGGCAGGCAGGCAGGCAGGCAGGCAGGCAGGCAGGCAGGCAGGCAGGCAGGCAGGCAGGCAGGCAGGCAGGCAGGCAGGCAGGCAGGCAGGCAGGCAGGCAGGCAGGCAGGCAGGCAGGCAGGCAGGCAGGCAGGCAGGCAGGCAGGCAGGCAGGCAGGCAGGCAGGCAGGCAGGCAGGCAGGCAGGCAGGCAGGCAGAAATTAGTGTTTTACAATTTTCCCAGAAGTGGTGAGTCTATGGATTATTCAATTACATTGAGCTGATTTCTGACGTGCTGTTCCTTCTTTTTCCGTAGAAGGCGTAGACTCAGGTTTTCTGGGTCTCTGTTTTCTCTCTCTCTCCCTCTGTCTCTCCCAGCTGCCAGCACAACAGTTTCATCCACTCATTGGCATATGTCCTGCATGCAAAATATAACATAGCCAGCAGATGGCGACCTTGTTTAATACACTGAACAAAAATAAAAACGCAACAGTTAGTGTTGGTCCCATGTTTCATGAGCTGAAATAAAAGAAATGTTCCATATGCACGACAATCTTATTTCTCTCATTGTGTGCACAAATTTGTTATACATCTCTCTTAGTGAGCATTTAACCTTTGCCAAGATAATCCATCCACCTGATAGGTTTGACGTATCAAGAAGCCGATTAAACAGCAAACAGCATAAAAGGCCACTCGAAAATGTGCAGTTTTGTCACACAACACAATGCCACAGATGTCTCAAGTTTTGAGGGAGCGTGCAATTGGCATGCTGACTGCAGGAATGTCCACCAGAGCTGTTGCCACATAATTTAATGTTCATTTCTACCATAGGTTGCCTCCAATGTCGTTTTAGAGAAATTGGCAGTACAACCAACCGGTCTCACAACCACAGACCATGTGTATGGCGTTATGTGGGTGAGTGGTTTGCTGATGTTTAAGTTGTGAACAGAGTGCCCCATGGTGGCCGTGGGGTTATGGTATGGGCAGGCATAAACTACGGACACAATTGCAGTTTATTGATAGCAAATTGAATGCACAAAAATACCGCAGCGAGATCTTGAGGCCCATTGTGAGGCCCATTTTTTTAAGGTATCTGTGACCAACAGATGCATTTCTGTATTCCCAGTCATGTGAAATCCAGCGATTAGGGCCTAATGAATTTATTTCAATTGACTGATTTCCTCCTATGATCTGTAACTCAGCAAAATCTTAGAAATTGCTTCATGTTGCGTTTATATTTTTGTTCTGTATAATTCACAGACCTGTCATCAATGATGTTAATAGTACCATTGCATTTTTTGTACATCATCTGAACGCTGTACAGTCCAGTGTGAAGATGATTGTATCGATGATAATGGTAAGGCTAGTACTACAGAGATTGTCTCACAAGCACAGACACTCAAAGCGGAGAACCTCAATAATGCAGGAACGCGAGTCTAAGCTGATCCGAAATCAGTTCTTATATACAGTAGGTCACTAGAGCAGAGTTCAACGTTCGTCTCGGGTTAACAAGTAGGCATACTAGAAGATCAACTTGGTGGCCTTACGATTAGAGTGTCCGCCCTTTGATTCGAAGTTTGGGAGCTCGATCTCCTGCTGATCCATACCAAAGATTGTTAAAATAGGACCCGATGCGTTTCTGCTTTGCACTCAGCATTAAGGAGATTTGGGGTAAGGCCCTGTGATGGGCTTAGTGTCCTGTCCAGGGGGTGTAATTGTACATCAAGCTGCCTCGTGCTACAGAAACAGGAGATATGCTCCTGGTCCTATGAGACGTTCCAGCTTGCACAAGCCTGCTACTTACCCACTACTAGAAGACCAAAACCCCATGAAGAGCAAAGCAAATGACGCACATATGCAAATAGCATGTAAACAACACGTAGGTTAACTTAATATACGGACTCTGTCTGGAGTCACTGGAATCAATTAGATGTCATGTTCAAAGCAAGAAACACAATTGATAGAGCAGACACTGGGTTCCTCCCCACATGATAGAGCATGGTGTTTACTCTATACATGCCAACTCTATGTTTAGCCAACTGTTAAAAATGCCACCTCTCCCACAGTTGAGCCTGTGCCACACACACGGACCTCCCCTTCCTCTTTACAAGCTTGTCTCGCACTATCTAATTCCACCGTAATCAAGGTCTCATCCCCTAATATGAAACTATAGCCTACCTCACAGTCAGACAATCTATTTCCAGTATGTGGGTATTTGGACTATCGGTGTCTAAATGAAGTGTCAACTTCCTCCACCCAGGACATACCGCTGTGCTCATCAAATACACTTCTCAATGCACTTCTCCCAATCATTTCATGTTTGCTCAACTTCAATTAAACCGTTGAGTTGGATTAGACGTACATGGAATATTACTAGTCTGCGCTGTTGAGTCTCGGATCGTGAGCTCGGCCTACAGTCACAGTGGAGGCAGCATATACACGTCATGACCAAAAGTATGTGGACACCTGCTCATTGGAACATCTCATTCCAAGATCACGGGCATAAATATGGAGTTGGTCCCCCGTTTGCTGCTATAAAAGCCTCCACTCTTCTGGGAAGGCTTCAACTAGATGTTGGAACATTGCTGCGGGGACTTGCTTCCAATCAGCCACAAGGTCATTAGTGGGGTCGTGCACTAATGTTGGGTGATTTAGAACTGGCTTGCAGTCGGCGTTCCAATTCATCCCAAAGGTGTTCGATGGTGTTGAGGTCAGGGCTCTGTGCAGGCCAGTCAAGTTCATCCCCAGCGATCTCGACATAGCATTTTTGTATGGACCTCGCTTTGTGCACAGGGGAATTAAAAAATATATATAAATATTTGAACCTTGATTTAATGAGGCAAGTCAGTTAAGAACAAATTCTTATTTACAATGATGGCCTACCCCGGGTGACCCTGGGCCAATTGTGAGCCGCCCTATGGCACTCTCAATCACGGATGGTTGTGATGGTAAAACGTGATTCATCTCTCCAGAGACCACGTTTCCACTGCTCCGGAGTCCAATGTTGTCAAGCTTTACACCACTCCAGCTGATGCTCTGCATAGCGCGTGGTGATCTGCGGTGTGTGTGCGGCCATGGAAACCCATTTCATAAAGCTCCCGACAAACGGTTATTGTTCTGACTTTGCTTCCAGAGGCAGTTTGGAAATTGGTAGTGAATGTTGCAACTGAGGACAGACGATTTGTGTGCGTTACACGCTTCAGCACTCAGCGGTCCCCTTCTGTGAGCTTGTGTGCCCTACCACTTTGCGGCTGAGCCATTGTTCGTTTCCACTTCACAATAACAGCACTTACATTTGACCGGGGCAGCTCGAGCAAGGCAGAAATTTGACACGGTGGCAGACTATGACAGTGCTACGTTGAAAGTCACTGAGTTCTTCAGTATGGGCCATTCTCCTGCCAATGTTTGTCTATGGAGATTGCCTGGCTGTGTGATCGACATTATACACCTGTCAACAACGTGTGTGGCTGAAATAGCCCGGATCCACTCATTTGAAGGGGTGTGTACATGTGATTTCCGATTGTCTAGACAGGCGTACTAATGTCAGACAGTGACCTTCCCAGGTGTGAAGTAGGTACTCCCAAAGAATCACGTGCTAAAGAAAAATGCCATACAATCCTAATACATAAATAACACGTTGAATACAGTCCTTATGGACTCTACACCTCAGTTTCACAGTTTCCACAGTGTTGACTTTGAGTCTGCAATTCTAAAGATGTTATGGATTTTCTACAGAAATAAATCAATAGCGGTAAATAAATATTTAATGACTTCACCATTTCAAAAACCATATGTTTACTAGGTACTAGGTAAGCATACATTGATTGATTGGTGTTTATTGTCCGTCAAGAGGAAATTCTTTCCACAGCTCACCACAAGCCTACATACACACCAAGAAAAAACCCATCCCTGATTCCTTACATGTAAACATATGTAATTGTGCCCTGTCACTTCTTGGGTTTCACTGGGTGCTGAACGCTTGGCATCCCATGGTCCATTACCATGGCACTCCCAACTTGACCACAGCTAGTCATGTCAACAAACCTATACTAGGCTGGGTAGGGGGGAGAGGGGGTTGTTTTTACTGTGTGAGAGGTCGAGGGAGAGGGGCTTTCTAAGAAGAGAGTTCAGGTTACTCGGCCAATCTTTCCCAAGCAAGATGTGATTAATAAGTGTTCTCCAATTTACAATCTATTAATACATGGTTATTCATGTCGTATTAATATATTAATACCGGTTATTAATACCTGTTTCTGTTCGTCACCTAATTTGACGATTAAGCTGAGTGATGCACTGTGAGAAGGATCTTTCCAAGGAACAAACGTTTGGACAAATTAGGCAAGACCTGTCTCATCTCATTTGACATTATTTCCTGTTAACCCTGGTCCAGTACAACACTGTTTCTACGGCAAGAGGAGGGTGAAGGACCATGATGAAGGACCAGGAAGATGTGGGGTTTTTTGTGTGTTTTTTTTACATTCATGACTAATAAAAGTGATCTAATCTAACGGGTCATCAGATGTCCGTAGTACTAGCCATTTCTACTTAAAACCGCTAATATATTTATATATGTATTCTGTATTACTTTGTGATGTCTTTTAAAAACGGTTGAAATGACCATCTACAAAAATGTTATTTCGATAGTGTATATAGCATAGAATGTCTGGAGTCAATGCATGTAACCGTTGCTTCTCCTGAATGCCGTGTGGCCTGTGGTGTAACGCATAGCGATCTAATCAGCCTGATGCTAGCGAAGAGCTAGTTAATACACTCGGCCTTGTTTATCCAATCGACTGTTCACTCAGATCTAATGTTTTTGTCATTCCCCCCCCCCCCTGCAGGCCACGGCTAAAACAACAGGTTGGTGCATTGCTTGTTGGCCTGGAAAAGCGAGTATCCATTGACTGGCAGTGGGCCATTGTGCTATGTGCTTACACAGCATTTCAGTCTGAGGGCATTAGGCAGCTAGCACTCTCCGTACTGATACATACTGTGTTGCATAATCAACATATTCCTATCTCTCTCTCTTGTTTGGGCCCACAACAATGTAACCTAATTGAGCAGCATGGTGTATATTGCACTGTATATTTCCTTGAATTTGGCCTCCTCTAGTGTATATATGACACCACTGGTGTACTTTAGACGGTTAGGACACTAGTGTAGGCCAGGCTACACGGTTTGCACACTAGTAGGCTATATAGCGAACAAAGCAGCAGAGCAGTATACTATTCCCTGCACAAGGTTCACTGACCCCACCAATACCAAGATGGAATCCAACGGATCGTTATATAATCCTGTACTTTGAGCGCGGTCCCTCATGTCTACTGGTCGGATTAACTGGATCACTGCCCTGTGTTTATAGTACACCACCACAACAACTAATCATTCTAAATCACACATGACCCTTTAACTCAGACTCTTCCTCTCCTTGTCTCTCTGTCTGATCACGTCCCTTCATACGCTAGCCAATGAGTAAACACGGGTATGTAGCTACATTAAAAGACAGGTGCTGGTCAACTGGATTTACTGTGCCCTCTTGTCTACATGCTGAATTAGGATGAATCATCAACATGTCCTTGGATGATCATGCCCATACCCTGTCTTTTAAGAGGGTAGAATCCCTAGACACTCTCACTCTCTCTCACTCACTCACACATTTCATTTAAAGGCTGTATTGGCATGGGAAACAATTTGCATACCACCCCGACAGATCCACAGATGTCTCAATCACACTCCACACTGCCCTTTCCCACCTGGACAAAAGGAACACCTATGTGAGAATGCCGTTCATTGACTACAGCTCAGCGTTCAACACCATAGTTCCCTCAAAGCTCATCACTAAGCTGAGGACCCTGGGACTAAATACCTCCCTCTGCAACTGGATCCTGGACTTCCTGACGGGCAGCCCCCAAGTGGTAAGGGTAGACAACAACACGTCTGCCACGCTGATCCACAACATTGGGGCCCCTCAGGGGTGTGTAGTCAGTCCCCTCCTATACTCCCTGTTCAACCACAACTGCGTGGCAAATACGACTCCAACACCATCATGAAGTTTGCTGACGACACAACAGTGGTAGGCCTGATCACCGACAACGATGAGACGGCCTATAGGGAGGAGGTCAGAGACCTGGCAGTGTGGTGCCAGGACAACGACCTCTCCCTTAATGTGACAAAGGAGCTGATCGTGGACTACAGGAAAAGGCGGGCCGAACAGGCCCCCATTAACATCGACGGGGCTGTAGTGGAGCGGGTCCAGAGTTTCAAGGGCCTTGGTGTCCACATCACCAATGAACTATCATAGTCCAAACACACCAAGACAGTTGTGAAGAGGGCATGACAACACCTTTTCCCCCTCAGGAGACTGAAAATATTTGTCTTGGGTCCCCAGATCCTCAAAACCTTCTCCAGCTGCACCATCGAGAGCATCCTGACTGGTTGCATCACCGCCTGGTATGGCAACTGCTTGGCATCGGACCATAAGGCTCTACAGAGGGTCGTGTGTACGGCCCAGTACATCACTGGGGCCAAGCCTCCTGCCATCCAGGACCTATATAATCGGCGGTGTCAGAGAAAGGCCCAAAAATTTGTCAGAGACTCCAGCCACCCACCATTTGTTTTGTACACTGCTGATTCTTGCTGTTTATTATCTATGCATAGTAATTTCACCCCTACCTACATGTAAAAATTACATCGACTAACCTGTACCCCCACACATTGACTCGGTACCGATAGATCCTGTATATAGCCTCGTCATTGTTATTTTAGGGTTACTTTTGTATTATTTTTTACTTTAGTTTATTTGGTAAATATTTTCTTAACTCTTCTTGAACTGCTATGTTGGTTAAGGGCCTGTAAGTAAGCATTTCACTGTAAGGTCTACACTACGTATGTGCCAAATAACGTTTGATTTGATTTACATTGCCAAAGCAAGTGAAATAGATAATAAATAAAGGTGAAATAAACAATAAGACATGTACAGTAAACATTACACTTGCAACAGTTACAAGTGTTGGTGTCATTATGTGTGTGTCATATATATATATATATATATATATATATATATATATATATATAGATAGATAGATAGATAGATAGATAGATAGATAGATAGATAGATAGATATAGAGTGTAGTAATGATGTGTGAATAGTTAAAGTACATAAGGGAAAATAAATAAACACAAATATACAGTTGTCAGAAGTTTACATACACCTTAGCCAAATACATTTAAACTCAGTTTTTCATAATTCCAAACATTTAATCCTAGTAAAAATTCCCTGTCTTTGGTCAATTAGGATCACCACTTTATTTTCAAAATGTGAAATTATTTATTCTTTCATCACATTCCCAGTGGGTCAGAAGTATACATACACTCAATTAGTATTTGGTAGCTTTGCCTTTAAATTGTTTAACTTGGGTCAAATGTTTCAGGTAGCCATCCACAAGCTTCCCGCAATAAGTTGGGTGAATTTTGGCCGATTCCTCCTGACAGAGCTGATGTAACTGAGTCAGGTTTGTATTTTTCCTTGCTCACGCACGCTTTTTAAGTTCTGCCCACACATTTTCTATAGGATTGAGGTCAGGGCTTTGTGATGGCCACTCAGATACCTTGACTTTGTTGTCCTTAAGCCACTTTGCCACAACTTTGGAATTATGCTTGGGGTCATTGTCCATTTGGAAGACCCATTTGCAACCAAGCTTTAACTTTCTGACTGATGTCTTGAGATGTTGCTTCAATATTTGCATATAATTTTCCTTCCCTCATGATGCCATCTATTTTGTAAGGTGCATCAGTCCCTCCTGCAGCAAAGCACCCCCACAACATGATGCTGCCACCCCCGTGCTTCACGGTTGGGATGGTATTCTTCAGCTTGCAAGCCTCCCCCTTCTTCCTCCAAACATAATGAGGGTCATTATGGCCAAACAGTTCTGTTTTTGTTTCATCAGACCAGAGGACATTTCTCCAAAAAGTACGATCTTTGTCCCCATGCATTTGCAAACTGTAGTCTGGCTTTTTTATGACGGATTTGCAACATTGGCTTCTTCCTTGCTGAGCGGCCTTTTAAGTTATGTCAATATAAGACTTGTTTTACTGTGGATATAGATACTTTTGTACCTGTTTCCTCCAGCATCTTCACAAGGTTTTTTGCTGTTGTTCTGGGATTGATTTGCACTTTTCGCATCAAAGTACGTTCATCTCTAGGAGACAGAACGCGTCTCCTTCTTGAGCGGTATGATGACTGCATGGTCCTATGGTGTTTATACTTGCGTACTATTTTTTTTACAGATGAATGTGGTAACTTCAAGCGTTTGGAAATTGCTCCCAAGGATGAACCAGACTTGTAGAGGTCTACAATTTTTTTTCTGTGGTCTTGGCTAATTTCTTTTGATTTTCCCATGATGTCAAGCAAAGAGGCACTGAGTTTGAAGGGAGGCATTGAAATACATCCACAGGTAAACCTCCAATTGAAACAAATTATGTCAATTAGCCTATCAGAAGCGTCTAAAGGCATGACATAATTTTCTGGAAGTTTCCAAGCTGATTAAAGGCCCAGTCAACTTAGTGTATGTACACTTCTGACTTACTGGAATTGTGATACAGTGAAATAATATGTCTGTAAACAATTGTTGGAAAAATCACGTGTCATTTACAAAGTAGATGTCCTAACCGACTTGTCAAAACTATAGTTTGTTAACAAGAAATTTGTGGAGTGGTTGAAAAATGAGTTTAATGACACCAACCTAAGTGTATGCAAACTTCCGACTTCAACTGTATGTTGTATTTAAATGATGTTTGTTCTTCACTGGTTGAACTTTTCTTGAGGCAACAGGTCACAAATATTGTTGTTGTGATTGCACAGTGAGGCATTTCACCAAAGATATGGAAGTTTATCCAACTTAGATTTTTTTTTCAAATTCTTTGTGTGTCTGTGTAATTTGAGGGAAATATGTGTTTCTAATATGGTCGTACATTTGGCAGCAGGTTAGGAAGTGCAGCTCAGTTTTCACCTTATTTTGTGGGCAGTGAGCACATAGCCTGTCTTCTCTTGAGAGCCAGGTCTGCCTTCGGCGGCCTTTCTCAATAGCAAGGCTATGCTAACTGAGTCTGTACATAGTCAAAGATTTCCTAAAATTTGGTTCAGTCACAGTGGTCAGGTATTCTACCACTGTGTACTCTCTGTTTAGGGCCAAATGGCATTCTAGTTTGCTCTGTTTTTGATAAATTATTTCCAATGTGTCAAGTAATAATTTTTTGTTTTCTCATAATATGATTGGGTCTAATTGTGTTGCTGTCCTGGAGGTCTGTGGGGTCTGTTTGTGTTTGTGAACAGAGCCCCTGTCACGCCTTGGTCTTAGTATTTTGTGTTTTAGTTAATTTAGTTTAGGTTTGGCTGCCTGAGGCGGTTCTCAATCAGAGTCAGGTGATTCTTGTTGTCTCTGATAGGGAACCGTATTTAGGTAGCCTGGGTTTCACTGTGTATTTCGTGGGTGATTGTTCCGGTCTCTGTGTAGTTTCACCAGATAGGCTCGGTCACTTTGGATTTTCTTTTTTCCTTGTTTTGGAAGAGAAGAGAACGAGCGCCATTCTCCTTGCGGAGATGGTGCTAAATACATCAACACGGTCGGTCCCTGGGATTGGGCTGGCCAACACGATTCGTTTTGCTTGGAAGGAAAAGGAGTTGGAGCCTTTAGGACGGGAATCTTTTGGAAGGATAATATTGATGGGGATTCTAAAGCTGACGGTGAAGGACGTGTTTTGTTTCCAAGGCAACTCGTTGGAGGGAGCGTACGACGTGGCACTATATACAAAAGAAAAACACGATGATATCCTGAGAAGGGCAAGAGCAGTGGGAGGTGAGAGGCCGATGTGCCACTACGAAATAACAAGCCTGGCGAAGAATAACTTTAGGGTTGTAACTGTCAACATTTACAACCCTTACGTTAAGGACGAAGAGGTGAGGGCTTTTCTTGGGAGATACATGGATAACGTCTCCTCAGCTAGGCACCTCAAAGACTCCCTTGGGTTTTGGAATGGGAGGAGAGGCTTCCAGGCCCTCCTCAGGATGGACCCAAAGGGACATGGTGGCTACCTCCATCCTCCTGCTATGTTCTCCCTTGGGGCTGACAGGGGGACGTTGTTTTATGCACGTCAGCCCCCATTTTGCAGGCGCTGTATGGCCTACGGACACATTTTCGAGGGATTGTGACAAGCCTAAGACGTGCCATGGGTGTGGCTCGTCAGCACACCTGTGGCGAGGGTGCCCGGCCCGTCAGAGGTCATATGCGTCTGCGGCTGGGGGGGAGCAGGAGCGGGGGATGGGGGAAGAAGAGGAGGGGAAGGAAGCACACCTCATGACAAGAGTACAAGTCCAGAGGGGAAGGCCACAAGGAAGGAAGAGGAGCAAGAAGCAGCGGATGGAAGAGAGAAGGAAACGGAAGGCACGGGAGTAGGAGAACCAGGAAAAGCGGCGGAAGAAGGCAACCGAGTGGAGGAGCATGAGAAAGAAGAAAGCGAGAGAGGAGTGGTGGAGAAGGAGACGGTGGAAGAGCAAGTGGACTGGGGGGAAAGTGACCTGGTGGAAGAGATGAGGGGTATGGTGGAGGAGCTGGCGGGGGGGGGAGGGTGGTATCTCTCCACTGCCGCCATCACCAAAGAAGAGAATGCAGAGGAGGGTGCGATTGGCCGACAGTGAGGGGGAGGGGATGGCCAAGAGAGTGATGGGGGTGGGAGAAACCTCTGGGTTGCTGCTGGTTTCCCCAGGCTCTCAACTTCATTTGGGTGGGGACACACCTAACAAGACTCAGGACTGGGTACAGGAGGAGGTGGGGAGTTTTTGTTTGGGGACTCAGCCTCCCCAAATTTTTTCCAAACCAGCTGCAACACTGGGGGGGGATTGTGGGGGTAGACCCAGGGTGCAGGGCACCCCGGAGCCAAACACTATTCCTGCATCCTGGGATGGTGTGATGGAGGAAGAGGGGGGGATGACGGGATTACGGATGGTGTTCTCACCGGTAGATATGGAGCAGTTGGAGCATCGGGTGAGTCTCCTGTTTTTTTTTGTTTTTTTTGTCTGGGTTTAGAATTTGAGTGTATTACATGTTTTTTTTTCATGGAGTCTAATTTTACTTTTGTTAGTTTAAATGTAAGGGGTTTAAGAGATATTGTTAAGAGGAGGGCGGTTTTTAGTTATTTGGAGGGTGTGGGGTTTGATTTTTGTTTTTTACAGGAGGTTCACCTGAGGGATGGAGGGGATGTTAGTAGATTTAAGAGGGAGTGGGACAAGGGGGAGTCGGTTTGGGGTGTAGGGGGGGTGCACTCATCGGGGGTAGGGATTTTGTGTGGGCACAGGGAGGTAAAAGTGGAGGATTCTTTTGTGGTAATGCAGGGGAGGGTTATAGGGGTGGATGTCACGATAAGGGAGTGTAAATTTAGATTAGTGGTGGTGTATGGGCCACAGGTGGTGGCAGACAGGAGGGAGATGGTGGACTGTCTGACGCCCCTGTGTGTCACAAATAGGAAATTAGTGATAGGGTTAGATTGTAATACAGATTTAGGAAGAGGGGGGATAGCAGTGCAGGCGCCATTGCCAGGCTAATGGCTTGCCATGGTCTGATAGATGGTGGTATGCACACTACTCCGAAAATGGACGGTCCTACATGGCGTAACTCCAGGGGGGTTGAGCGGAGGCTCGATTATATTTTTGTACCCAGGTCTTTGGGTAAGTTGTCTGGGCGGCTGTTGCCTGTTTTCTTTTCGGATCACGACAGGGTGCTCCTGCAGGTGGGGTCGCCAGTCTGCCTCTTTGGTAGGGGGTACTGGAAGCTAGATTGGGATGTGCTGGAGGAGCAGGCTTTTGTTGACGGGTTTTATGGTTTCTTTAGGAGGCTTGAGGGCCTCCGGTCCATGTGCGAGGGGGTGTTAGAGTGGTGGGAATTAGTTAAGGTGAGGATTAGGGCTTTTATAATAGGGTATTGCACGAGGAAAAAAAGGGAGGAGAGGAGGGAGGTGGATTGTATCCAAAGGTTAATTGAACTCGAATACGAGGCAGGCAACCTCGGCGGGTCGTTTGCCTGGGAGAGATCCGCAACCCTAAAGGCGCAGCTCAGGGAGTTGCAGGAGCGGAAGGCTCGAGCTTTCCTGGAGCGTGCGCATAGTGGCTTTCTAGAACATAATGAGACTTGTTCTGCTATGTTCTTTAAGTTGGTTAGGGCAAGACAGAGTAGGAAGGTAATGCATGGTGTTAGGGAAGAAAATGGTAGTATAGTTAGAGAACCAGAGGATATGGTCAGGGTGACAACTGATAATTTCCAAGGTTTATTTAAGGAAAGGGAAATAGATGTAGAGCAGGGAAATGTGTTTTTAGAACACTTGTCCAGGCGGTTGCCGGAGGACATTAGAGAAGTAATGGAGGCCCAGATCTCACTAGAAGAGGTTGAGAGCGCTCTTAGGAGGATGGGAAAAGGGAAGGTGCCTGGGATGGATGGGCTGCCGGCTGAGTTTTATCTCAAGTTTTGGGGTATACTTGGACCAGTGGTCCTCGAAGTCTTGAAGGCCATCCTTGAGACGGGGGTCCCGGGGGGATCAATGGCTGTTGGTGTGCTGTCACTTTTATATAAGAAGGGGGAAGTAACAGACCTTGGCAACTGGCGGCCGTTGACCATGCTGTGTGTAGATTACAAACTACTTGCAAAGGTTTTAGCAGACCGGTTGCGCACAGCCCTTCCCTACGTCGTTCATGAGGATCAGACGTGCGGGGTAGAGGGCCGCTCTATTAGATGGAACCTACAGTTAATCAGGGACTCCATCGCTTGGGTTGAAGATAGAGGACTGCCTTTTATGGTAGCAGCGCTAGATCAGGCGAAAGCCTTCGATCGCGTGAATAGATCCTTTTTATTCAGAGTGTTAGGTCGATTAGGATTTGGGGAGAAGTTTATAGGATGGATTCGTACATTATATGTCGGAGCGGGGTGCCGAGTTAGTGTAAATAGTCACTTGGGTGACGTTTTTGACCTCTCGTCTGGGGTCAGGCAGGGGTGCCCACTCTCGGCTCTCCTCTTCGTTCTGTACATGGAGCCTCTGGGGGCTGCCATTAGGGCAGACACAGGGGTGGAAGGTTTGCTGATCCCTGGAAGTGGTGGGCTGCGTGTTAAGATGACGCAGTACGCCGACGACACTTCCTTGCTGTTGTGCAAGGACTCGTGCCTGACAAGGTCCCTTGCCATCTTTGGGGATTTCACCCGAGCGTCGGGAGCAGTTCTGAACCATGCAAAGTCTTCCGTCAAGTTTTTCGGAAGATGGCCCGTTAGAACGGATGTGCCTGGGGGGTTATCTCTCTGTGAGGGGGCCCTGAGGATTCTCGGGGTCCATTTTGAGACCTCCGGCTCAGCGACGCTAAACTGGAACATGTGTATCGCAGTGGTACAGAGGAAGCTAGCAATGTGGAAAGCTAGGTATTTGTCTTTTATGGGCAAAGTCCTGGTCCTAAAGGTGGATGTGTTGCCGTCTCTTTTGTATTTGGCATACATCTACCCATTGCCGGCTTGTCTGAGGAGGCCTCTAGTGAGGCTTGTGTTTCAGTTTATGTGGAGTGGCAGGTGCGAGTGGGTCGCCAGGGCACGCATGATCTGTCCCATCGGGGAGGGAGGTAGGGGGGTACCACATTTCCCCCTCAAGCTGGACACATTTTTTGTTTCTTTCTTGTTAACGGAGCTTGCTCAGCCAGTGATACACCCGTCCGGTTACCTCCTGCGGGTATTTTTCTCGTATCAGGCGAGAAGCATAATGGTGTGGTCTAACACGGGTCTTCGGGCGGAACAGCTGCCGTGGCACTTTGGTCATGCGGCCAAGTGGCTGCGTGCGCACCCTGAGGTTAAAGTTGCCCGAGTAGGTTTAGATCATAGGCACCTGTACGAGGAGGTCAGAAAGGCAGGGAGTCCGGCGCCTGTAGTGGGCATCTCGGAAGTGGTCTGGGAGGGAGTGCAGGCGCGGGGTCTGGACAACAGGCTCAAGGACCTGAATTGGTTGAGCCTTCATAAGTGTTTGCCGGTACGTTCCATCTTGTACCGGTATAGTTTGGTGCAATCCCCCACCTGTCCAAGATCCTCTTGTGGCAAGGAGGAGACTGTGCGCCATGTCTTTTGGGACTGTGCCTTTGCCGGAGTAGTATGGGCTAGGGCACGGGTGTTGTTAGGTTTGGTAAAGGGGGATTTTGTATTGACGTGGGCCAGGTTAGAGAGGGGTGTAGGGAGAGCGAGAGGGACGGATAGGGACAGGTTTCTGCTCTGGCTTCTCATGAGTCTCTTTAAACGGGGGCTGTGGGAAGCAAGGCAGAACATGGTGAAGACAGGGAGAGATTGGGGGGTGGAAGGGATAGTGAGGAGAATGGAAGGAGATTTGAGGGGGAGGATGAAGAGGAAGTGGGGGCAGCATGCTGCTCGGGAGAGGTGGAAGGGGGGTTTAGGGCTGGGTGTCATTTAGATTTGTAAGAGGATAGATTAGGGACGGGGAGATAGGGAAAGGTATTTTGTAGGGTGACGGGGAGGGAAGATGCTCCCCTGAGGTTTTGTTTGGGGTTTATGTTTAGTTTAATTAGTTTAATTAAAAATACCATTATCTGAGTATGTACGTAAATTATGAGTTGTAAAGAATGAATGGTATTGAAGATAATAAATTATTTTTTATTAAAAAAAAATAAAAAAATAAAAAAAAATAGGCTGTAATAGGTTTCACGTTCCGTTTGTTGTTTTTGTATTTATTAGTTATTTCATGTATCGTTCCGCTTTTTTTCTTCATTAAAGACATGAGTAACCACCACGCTGCATTTCGGTCCGACTCTCATTCAACAAACGAAGAACGTCGTTACAGCCCCAGGACCAGCTTGCTTTGAGAGCTCTTCTCCAGGTGTATTTCTCTGTAGGTGATGGCTTTGTTATGGAAGGTTTGGGAATTGCTTCTTTTTAGGTGGTTGTAGAATTTAACAGCTCTTTTCTGGATTTTGATAATTAGCAGGTATCGCCCTAATTCTTCTCTGCATGCATTATCTGGTGTCATATGTCTATATATACAGTGTTGTAACCATATGCAAATAGTTAAAGTACAAAGGGAAAAATAAATTAACATAAATATGGGTTGGATTTACAATGGTGTTTGTTCTTCACTGGTTGCACTTTTCTTGTGGCAACAGGTCACATCTTGCTGCTGTGATGGCACACTGTGGTATTTCACCCAGTAGATATGGGAGTTTATCAAAATTGGGTTTGTTTTTGAATTCTTTGTGGATCTGTGTAATCTGAGGGAATTATGCGTCTCAGCTATGCTCATACATTTGGCAGAAGGTTAGGAAGTGCAGCTGTTTCCACCACATTTTGTGGGCAGTGTGCTCTCTGTCTACCTCTTGCTCTCTCTCACACACACACGCGCACACACACACACACACACACACACACACACACACACACACACACACACACACACACACACACACACACACACTAAAGAGGAATTTGGCTGGTGATAATTAATTATAATTTATTACATTTCTATAGTGCTTTCAATAGAATCTCAAAGCCTTTTAAGAGCAAAAAACAAACAAGCAATATATCATGACGGTTCAACCAATAGAGGGCGAATCTTTGAAAGCTCCATCCTCTGAAGATAGAGAGGGTCAGTTCATGGCTTGAGCAAAGGGAGCTGGACAGAAGATGGGGATGGAGTCTGCTGATGATCTTGTAGAGGGCAAGTCTGGGAACCAGCCTGTCTTATAGCCTCTTCCAGTCTGTGTAGCACCACTTGGCTAATGCCTCAGCAGCTCTGGATGCCAGAAAGCTCGCCACTCAAAGTTCAGTATAGTAGCCAGTTGTCCTCAATACGAACCCTCTGCCTCTGGTATAAGCAGCCCACTCTAACCATTTGATTCCCGTCCCTCACTGCTGCTGTTGTCATTGACCATCGACCCAAGCCTGTTCTCGTTCTCTCTCCCTATCTATGTACTGTGCCTCACCTTGTTATGGAAACACAGTGGCACTCCAACTCTCACCTCGTTGTGAATGAACACCATCAAAGGATTATGGTGGCGTGTTTACTACTATAGCATACAACGGCACCACTTGATTGATACCCTCCTGTTTTAGATGGTATTGTCAACAGCATAACAGAGATTATTACCAGACAGGCGACAGAAGTAGACTACAAGTAGGTTAATTTAGGTTATGTAAATTATAGATGGCACACACAATCTGTCAACACCATCATCATGCCCCTGTTGGGTTGTTGACTATGTCTTGTGTGTGTGAGGGGGGTTCCTAGCACTGCGCACTGACCGCCCACTCTCATTGGCCAGCCCTGCGCATAAAGCAACGCTATTGGCTGGAGAAGTCTACTTCAAGACAACTCCAACTATCGCTATCTTCAGAAAATCAACATTGAACGTAAACACTCGAGACAGACCTAAACTGACAGGAGCTATACATCTTGTGTTCTGAACGGACATTTCGATTTTACTTGACGATTTTTAATTGCCTTGCATAATGAAGTTTGTCAGATTCCTGATGAAGAACGCTGCTTTGGCCAACGTGCCAAAGCATATTGACCATTTCTCTAAATTCTCACCATCACCTTTGTCTATGAAGCAATTCTTGGATTTCGGTGAGTAGAATACAAACTCAACGGCATAATTTTGAATTCCAATGCCATGATGTTGCTCAGCAAATAATTCGAGCGCACAATGTTTCAATATTAATTTCAACGTCGTGCACACTGATAGAGCGATATCATTGTATGTTTTGTAGGCTTGCAGAGTAACACATGGTAGGAAATGTAAAGAAAATGGTAATTAAACCATACAAGACATAGGGGTATAATCTAAATCTAAACTACAACACTGACTATGGTAATTAGATATCCTTTTTCAATATGTTTACACTGACTTGTCCCTTGTGCAAACAATACTACCTACGGATGTAGGCTGGTTCAAGTTTGACCACAAGCAGCAGTCGCATGTACTGAACATGTTTACGTAAGGAAACGTGGTTGTTCCAGCAAGCCACTCATACTGTGTAAATATAGACTACAACGTTACCATGGTTTTCAGTAACGATATGAGATACTGAAGGAATAGGCAGAAGCCTGTCTGGCCATAGTTTGGCATGTACAGGTGATAATGAGGATAAATAATAGCTATTATTATTATTACACAATTGCTTTGATATATCCTCAAGCACTTTTGCTCTAGCTTATCTAACTTTGACACCGACCATCTCCAGGTTCTACAAATGCCTGCGAGAAGACATCCTTCGCCTTCCTCAGACAAGAACTCCCCGTCCGGTTGTCCAACATCATGAAAGAGCTCAACCTCTTGCCGGACCGGTTGTTGACCACACCATCGGTGCAGCTGGTGCAACGCTGGTAAGAGACAGCTAGAGCAATCAGAAACCTATCCGAAAACGTAAACTTTTAACGGGACAGTAGCATATATTGTCGCCCTCTATATACTATAATCGGGATATGTTGTGCCACAGTGTCAGCACAAACGTGTTTATTGTTTGCAGAATAGCGCACATACCCGGGGTTTGATTAAGCAACGTTGTTGTCATGGTCATTTGGCCATTGCATAGCTCTAGTGTCCCAGCTGTGCGCCACTCACTCGCGCTGTGAACTTTGTCCCAGTTCCCTCCCTCCCCTCGTTGTTTTTGACTCAGTGTTGTCTTGGCAGGAACAGTTGAAACGGGGGGAGTACAGTAGCCTACGTCTCTGACCGCTCCGCGCACTCCAGAGTGCGAAAGGGGAACTTCAAGTGCAAACTGTACCATTGCACTTGTGTAATAGCCAATGGAAGTATATTATTGCACTTTGGGTTTTGATGAAGGAAGTCACAAAATACCTTTACAGGAAAAAAATAAACGGCTGAAATCTGATGTTTTAGAATGTGCATTGGAATGCCAGAACTCAATTTGATCATGTTATTGCACTTCTACGGTATAACATGATTTGAATCCGTATGGTATTATTTGGTGTATTTTCTTGGTATGACAGAGTTTTATGACCAGAGGTGTCCACCGATAACACATCGAGCACATCGGGCGTGTACGTAGCTCTGTAGGATGTTTATGCCAATGGGCTGAATGATGAAACGTGTCTCCAGTTTGCGCGCCCCGGCTACAAACGGGAAGATGTTTTTCTTGCACGTGGCTGCGAGAGCACACGTTCCAAAAGTAGCTGTGTACTGCTGTGTTGTAACGATCTGCCTCTGGTGGAGTCGGGAAGACGTAAAATGAACGTTGCTGTGAGCAGGGAACATCACACTGAACCCGGAGAAAGACTTTCAAACGAAGAAAAAACACACTTCCCTTATTCCTGAGGTGAACAATTTGATTTAGTGGCCATAGTTAGATCACCATTATATTTACACATAGCTCTAATTACACATCTAGTCAATTGGGATTGATCATCTAATAATCTAACAGCTGTGTAGCAAACGGTAATATAATGTGTTGTGTCAATTTGTACTGCCATCATTAATATGATAACTGGCACATGATAGATAGTAGGTTCCCGCTATATAAAAAAGACACAGTGCGCTGCCCTGATATGTAATCTTGTTTTCCCTTGGAGGCAGGTAAAGGAAGTGGTTGGAGCTGGGGGTGGAATGTTCTTGGCATACTGCCCTCTGATTGGTGGAGGAGAGGGGCTGGGACTGCGGAGTTCCCATCTCTTGTTGTGTGGAGGTCAGATAGGGGTAGCTAAAAAGTGTTCCCCCGACACACAAACAGGAGTGAACCACACCCAAAGTGACAGGGACAGGGATGCAGGAATGGCACCTAACTGGTCCAAAAGCCAACTGGAAAATTACCAGTGCAAAAGTACCTTCCCTATCTACTATCAGTCTCTTTTGACAGAGCCTGAGACCCAATAGCCTTTGGCTTTACTATTGCGAGTCAATGTTTTTTTTTTTCATCTCAGTATTTAAACAAATGTTGACGATGGCTGTTTGATTGTAACGTGGCAATACCAAGGTCACCTAATCAACTCTTCCTTCTCTCTCTCCTAGGTACATCCAAATACCAAGGTCACCTAATCAACTCTTTCTTCTCTCTCTCCTAGGTACATCCAAATACCAAGGTCACCTAATCAACTCTTTCTTCTCTCTCTCCTAGGTACATCCAAATACCAAGGTCACCTAATCAACTCTTCCTTCTCTCTCTCCTAGGTACATCCAAATACCAAGGTCACCTAATCAACTCTTCCTTCTCTCTCTCCTAGGTACATCCAAATACCAAGGTCACCTAATCAACTCTTCCTTCTCTCTCTGCTAGGTACATCCAAATACCAAGGTCACCTAATCAACTCTTTCTTCTCTCTCTCCTAGGTACATCCAAATACCAAGGTCACCTAATCAACTCTTCCTTCTCTCTCTCCTAGGTACATCCAAATACCAAGGTCACCTAATCAACTCTTCCTTCTCTCTCTCCTAGGTACATCCAAATACCAAGGTCACCTAATCAACTCTTCCTTCTCTCTCTCCTAGGTACATCCAAAGCCTTATGGAGATCCTGGACTTCCTCGACAAGAGCCCAGACGACCACAGTGTCTTGGAATCGTAAGTTTGCACCTCCATATTGTGGTCCTGCGTGGCTCAGTCGGTAGAGCAGTAGAGCATGGCATTTGCAATGCCAAGATGGATGAAGGGTTTGATTCCCACTGGGGCCATCCGTACATGAAATGTATGACTTCACTGTAAGTCGCATTGGATAAAAGCGTCTTCTAAATAGCATATACTAACTCAGAAAAACTAGCTGGTTATTTTTTTTGGGGGGGGGGGATTGTTAAAGACTCAGATTGACAGCCCCCTTTCTCTCCCTCTCTCCAGGTTTGTTGAGTCCCTGGAGACCATTAGGAACAGGCACAATGATGTGGTGCCCACTATGGCGCAGGGCGTCATCGAGTACAAAGACTCCTTCGGCCAGGACCCGGTCACTAGCCTGAACATCCAGTACTTCCTGGACCGATTCTACATGAGCCGTATCTCCATCCGCATGCTCATCAACCAGCACAGTAAGTCCCGCCTCTGAGGTCACAGGCATTCCACATGGATTAGTTCAAAATAAGCTTGTCAGTTAAAGCTATCTGTTTATTTTCTAACATAGTTTAGGGGATGTGTTTTTGGGACTTGCCAACCTCTCACCAATTCCAGGGGAGCAATTCTTAGAAAATAGCTGTTGCTGATGGTTGACAGGGATTCGCCTATATCAGTTTGGCCTTGACCAATCCAGTTCCCCTTAACTGAACCTGCAACTCAAGCAGAAGGCAATGCAACAATTTGGCCCTGGCATTAAACAAGCCGTTTGAAGCTGAGATTAATGCTTACACTGTTCGTCTTGACACACATCCAAGTAGTGTTCTAATTGTGCTGGCAACCAGTTATACAAGGGTTGTAATGGAAAGACTGGCAGAGGTGCTTGCACATGCTGAGCTAGATTCTTTTTGACCGTCTCAGCCCGGAGGCTTGACTATAAGACAGGAAATAGGGTTGTTAAGAGAATAAAGAACACATTTTACTCGTTTTTGCCTCTAGAATTTATCCAACTGTAGTAGGATAAGTAGTGTCCATGCTGTGCTATGGGTACAGCGTTTTGTGTTGTCAGCTCTTATGCAACCAATGAAAAACAGGTTCAAACTGCTCTTAGAGTTTGGACCACTTTTTTCCCACTCCACCCACCTCAGCCCTATTTGTCCAAGGTCATTCAAACAGAACTGGGCCTTGCCGGTACTCTCCTGCCCAGTCTTTGCCTTTTTCAATCATTCACCGAAACATTTTGGACTTGGTCCACCACATGTAACAGTCTAACTCTTCCCCCCCCCCCCCCCCTTTTCCTCTCCTCCTCCCCTTGTCCCCGTTTTCTCTGCAGCACTTGTTTTCGACGGGAACACCAACCCAGCCCACCCCAACACCATCGGGTGCATTGACTCCCTGTGTAATGTCACTGAAGTGATTCGAGGTTAGAGAACCTTTGGGGCATTGGGGCTTGCTCATTAAATTGGTCTAAGGTGAAAATGAGGTGTTCGGGTGATAGAAAGACCCAGTTTTTGAAGTGCTTATTCTGTTTATTTGAAGCCGATAACTCACAAAGAGTGGCTCTGTCTACATTTGGCTATCATGTTCATTTTTGTTTGCGGAGTGACAGCCGGAAACAGCTAATCACATTTCTTTCTTTCCTCCTCCTCTCTTTCTCTCCAGATGCGTTTGAGAGCGCCAAGATGCTCTGTGAGCAGTACTACCTCGGGGCCCCTGAGCTGGAGCTAAGGGAGATGAACTGTAAGCAGAGCAGGCCTCTATACACCCTCACCCTTAATGTGAATTTGAAGAAAAAAAACTCACACATTATCTTAAAAGCTAAATAGCGTGACATGCGGTACATTAGTAGCTATTAATAGGGAAATAAACCGATGCACCTATGGGGATTTCATAGTCTGTTATTATTTCCCTTTTCAGCCAACAATGTCAGAGATCCAATCCAGATCTCTTATATCCCCTCCCATCTCTACCACATGCTGTTTGAACTCTTCAAGGTGAGTCTGTGTAATGATATCTTAAAACTCAAAGTGGATGATGGGGAGAACATTGGCTGCATGACTTTAGGGCAGTAATATCAAATTATGATGGCGTGTGGTCAGATGTCATGTGTTGACAAGTACCTGAACAGTCTCTTTTGATGTCCACCAGAATGCCATGAGAGCTACAATTGAGACCAATGAAGACAGCAACAACCTCCCACCCATCAGAGTCATGGTGGCCCTTGGCGGAGAGGATCTGTCAATCAAGGTGAGTGGCAGGGCAGACTTCCAATCACAGCGCTCATCTAGCCTTGCGGGAATTAGAATCAAGATTTTACCTTTATTTAACTCGGCAAGTCAGTTAAGAACAAATTCTATTTTCAATGACGGCCTAGGAACAGTGGGTTAACTGCCTTGTTCAGGGGCAGAACGACAGATTTGTACCTTGTCAGCTAACCTTCTGGTTACTAGTCCAACGCTCTAACCACTAGGCTACCCTGCCACCCCAAGATGATGAGAGAACTGGGGACAAAGTGTAGAACTGTTGGAAACTCGGTTAAAAAAAGTGAACATTTCTAATCCCGTTAAACTCCATGAAACCGCAAAACAACAAACCCAAAATAGAACCAACACATACGCCTGTGTGACCTCTAACCGTAAACCCAATCCTGTTATTCAATTGAACTCCCTCATTGCGTAACCACTACAAATCCTTATTTGAATCAACCCAACGGTTTGTAAGAGAAAGAGGATGCTGGCTGTAATGTTGTGCCACAGCTTAGCTCTCCTCTATTGTGCCCTCCGCCTAGTTCACCCCCTAGTACAGCCTTGATTGAGTTATCCATGGCATCATTCTCATCAAGAGCCACTTAAGCCATGCTCTCATTAACAGGATTGGACAAAGTATGTTTAGCCATATTTAGTAAGGGATGAACTACAGCTGCTATTGGCTGGTGTCGTTAACCTTTCCCCCAATTAGAATCGTAGCAGTAGTGAATGTGAAACTATGGCTGTCTCAATGAATTTGATCCACCTCCACCAGGTCCATCTGCTCACCTCTGCACTCGATGCCTTGATTATTCCTAATGACCATAGCATTTTCTTCTTTCTGGCCCGATGTTCTCTCTGGCATTTGTGTTCATGTATTCTTGCCCCAATATATATAGTGTTAATCAGTGATAACTCTACTTAAATGGACCCAGATTGTCAATAAATGGGTGTGAGCGTAATCTGTGTGTAATCTCGCTCTCTTTCTCTCTCTTTTTAGGTGATGGATAGGGGTGGTGGTGTCCCCTTAAGAAAGATTGAGACGCTCTTCAGCTACATGTACTCCACAGCTCCCAGACCCGACTTCGGTGACAATCAGCGGGCCCCACTGGTGCGTGATACATACACATCTACTTATATAACCTCACAGAACCTAAAAACGCACAGAAGCCATACTTACGACTAGATGACCTTGTTTTTTGTTGCAGTATTTCTGTACCTTGAGACCGAAGATCCTATATTTTTAACCGTGCTAATAGTTCCAACTATGTCAATGTATTTTCATTAGCTGTAACATTTTCCCCTGTTGTGTGTCCCTCCAGGCTGGTTTTGGCTATGGGCTTCCCATTTCACGCCTCTATGCGCGTTACTTCCAGGGAGACCTGCAGTTATACTCGATGGAGGGTCACGGTACCGACGCTGTCATTCACATGAAGGTAAGAGGCAACTACCTACTACCTCCTTATACAGCTCAGATACTAATAACCTGTCAAGTTGTCACATTCCTAGACATGATAATCACTAACTCTATCTTCTATCCCCCGCTCTCTCCCTCAGGCATTGTCCACAGATTCAGTGGAGAGGCTTCCTGTGTTCAACAAGACAGCTCTGAAACACTACAAAGTCAACTTGGAGGCAGATGACTGGTGTGTTCCCAGTAAAGAACCGCTGGACCTGGCCATATACAGAGTCGCCAAGTGAACTTTGACCGTTTCAATTACCTTATGCCCTAAGGAGAGAGAAAAAGGGCCAAATCTCAATGGGACCGAATGTTGACGTGGTGGTGGGGGAAAGACGTTACGACCAATCCTGGAGGAGATCTAGAAGAGAATAATCTTCTGATTGCACAGCTTTAAAACCCCTAGTGGTTTCCTGTTTCAGGAAGTGGGTGAACCAACTCACTTCCTGTCCCCACTAAAGTTGTGTTCCTAGGAGGGGGGGGGGGGGTTCAGGGAGAGGGGACCGAACCAGTTGCCTAAGAAAGGCCATCTTCCAAAGTGCAAGTGATTGTAGATCTCAAATTAAATTGCTCCCCAAATACGAGTAGTCTGATCTGTATGCTCCATCCCACACCAAGGCCCTTAGCGGGAGCCTCCTGTCCCGCTTACAACACCTGGATTTGGGGTTGACAGTGGAGGGGAGCATGAAAGTGAAGGAGGGGTGGCGGAGAAGGAGAAAGACCAAGGCGGAAGTGGGAGATCTTGTCATTCCGGTAGAACATGGGATCGACCATTTCAGAGTTGAGAAGGTACGTGGTCATGACGGTATTCACTGTGAAGAATAGCCACTTCATTTGAGTGTCGTTTCAGTGGAGGTCGCATCATTTCAAATCCTTATCAGAGTATGGAGAACACACATAAAGGGGGTGTTACTTATCAGTTATCATTGTTGTAAAGCACGGTGACAGCCAGCGACTGGTTAGCCTTGTTGGCACCTCCCTTTGTTAGTCAGATCAGCCATGTCCAGTTATAACCTGTTATGAAGGTTGAAGTTGTAGCAACATAACTACTCGACTGTATCACATAGTATGTGAAACGTGTGTTAAATTTCATGAGTGCCTATTGCCAAGTGGCCCACATTTCAAACATCAAACATTCTAATGTCCTTGATAAGTGCCTATGAATGCAGACAGAACATTGTTCACAAATATTAGCCAATTGGTCATTGTTTTCCTGGTATAAAAATCCTTTATTGTATGTGGACCTACTTTTGTTTGGATTGGTCAGTGAGAAAAATGTATACGCAACATTGTTTTCTTTCCATTAGCTTGAACAAAATGTCCAAAACGCGAGCAAGTGCAGACAGCCGACTGTGTAGTTTGTAATTGTGTTGGATGGAATTCCTTGCCTGTGTGACTAGCTTGAGGTCGAAGAAAATGTGGAGATGTATTTCCTAAGATGGACGACTGCACTATAGAAGTTTGTTAATGGTATTACCGTAGTGACAGTTTGTCCTGCTTTGCAATAGCGTGAACACTATTGGTCCAGGTGTGTGCGCATCCCTAATTGTAGCTGACCCAGTATCTTCTAATCAAGCCAAAACACCAGTTTGGTTTGCATTATACTTGAATTGAACAAAATGTACATTTCAAATGTCTTATTTTTAGGAATAAAGTGATTATGTAAAATGATGTCAAATAATGAAGTTATTTTTCTTTGTTGTCTTGATTAAATAACAAACACATGAATGAACAACAACTGTGGCAGTAGTTCGATGCTGTACTTCACAGCTAAGGTCAAAGGTCAGTCATATCTGCTAAATAAGCAGCCTTTAGGCCAGCGTAAGCATTTATGACTGAGTTAAGGTCAACGTTGTGACTTGCTGTGTTGATCCAGAGTCAGTCTCAGCATTTCAGCTCTACTGCCTGATCTTTCTCGAACAGTTAAACATATGCATGCTATCAGAAAACAAGGGGCCGGTATGGAGAGAGCCTGCTGCAGGAAGCAATCAATCTTAACCCGTCAGGCGGCGCCCTTGGAACCAATCAGAGAGGAGAGCACAGCCCAGCTTTATGTAACTGTCTCTTCAAGAGAGAACAACAAGTGCAGGAGCCAACCATCCATGGAGATATAGACCTGAGTTATGCCAAGTACTGTTTTTCTGAGGCGGCCACTGCCTTCAAAGGCACCTTTGTGGGACTCACTACAAATCTACAGAATTTGAATTTTGGGCATTCAGTTGTTGCTGATACACTATACAGTCATATGTATAGTAAGTACAGTACAAAATTAAATCGCCTTAACAATTTTTTTTTTACATCTCCCGTTGCTTCATGCGAGATTTATATTTCAACACCGGGTAACTTGGGATGGTTTCATAATGCGTTTCTTCTGCAGATGTTTATTCCATCACTGTCAAACAGATTTTCCCCTTCTTGGAAAGAGTACATTCCTGGAAAGTGTATATGGGTGTGCCTTTGTCCGTGTGTGCGAAGTCTGCGCACTGAGTCCAACTGCTGTGCTCCTCTCATTTTTAGAACATTTTGTATAGCAGCCGTTTGTGGACGTGGTTGGTCAGGCCTATATGTTATTTTGAGGCGGTGGTGAACACAATGCCTGCGCCAGTCATGTCGCTCGATCAGAGAAGTGATTCAAAATATGATGAACCTCTGAAGTCTTGGAACCCTTTTTCTACGAGTGTGGGGGACTATCTTGTACCACAGATGGTCATCAGAGTAAGATCGATGAGTTGACGTTCAATTCGGACAACATTCCCTTTTCCATGCTTTTATAGCACAATGGTTCTCAATTTTCTAATGACAATGATACAAGAAATCCAAACTCAAAAGATGGGTCAAAACAACTTAGCATAGCAACTGTAACAACAAACTTAGTTAAATACTCATGCATAGTATAACTCGGCTAATGTGTTCTAATCTAGCTAAAAACAAGCATATACAACCAAATTATCTTCCACATTGCCACCTCCCTGTATTTACGGCCGTTGGTGTGAAAAGTACCCAGTTGTCATTCTTGAGTAAAAGTAAAGATACCTTAATGGAAAATGACTCAAGTAAAAGTGAAAGTCACCCAGTAAAATACTATTTGAGTGACAATAGAAAAGTATTTCGTTTTTAAATATACTTAAGTATCAAAGGTAAATGTAATTGCCAAAATATTTGTGAATAGGACAGTTTTCCTGTCCTACTAAGAATTCAAAATGTAACGAGTACGTTTGGGTGTCAGTGAAAATGCATTGAAGTAAAAGTTGTCAAAATTTTAATGGTAAAGTACAGATACACCCCCCCCCCCCAAAAGTACTTTAAATATTTTTCCTTAAGTACTTTACACCACTGTTTACGACCTGCTATGGGAAAATGAGGTAGCAGACTAGAGAGAGGTGGGGTGCATAGGGGACTTTCTGGAGACTTTGCCCACCATGCAGGGTGTTTGTGGGGACTTTGGCAGCATTAGGTCTTTATGACTGCAAACATCCACCCGTGTCCATGTCTGGTACACTGACACACCTCAGTGAGATAAGAGCTGAGTGGGCAGACTGGAAACCAGGGAAGAATGAACAGACGTGTAGAGGTAGAGGAACTCTGACGCACAGACAGACAGGTTACATAAAGCCCTGGTGAATCTAGTGTGGGCAGACTGGTTGGGGTGAAGGTTGGGTATGCGAAGCACCCGAGTCTTTGCCAATGGCTCATAGCACCGCTGTGTTAATGTAATTTCCCCCTGGCTCCTGTTCATCAGTACTGTATGAATGGACCAAGCACCTGTCTTGAGAATGACTGTTTGGTGGGTGTCCCAAAGTAGTAAACCATATCTGGACAGTAAAGGCCCCACACTTAAATGGTTGAGTTTTATAAGGCTATTTCAATGGGTTGACCACGTTTCGATAACATCTTGACTAACTTCTGATCACAAAACGCCTAAATGACATGTATGTCCTTTCAGCTGTATGTCATGTAAAATCTCATTGATGGCTTTATATAAATATACAATCCATACTGCAATAGGACTCTAAGGTGAGGACATAGCCACGGGAGGTAGAGGTGCGAATGGTAATGCACCCCCTGATTAAAAAAAATACATATATACAGCGCATTCGGAAAGTTTTGAGAGCCCTTGACTTTTTCCACGTTTTGTTATGTCACAGCCTTATTCTAAAATTGAAGAATGGAAGAAATGGAAGAAATTTGGAACCACCAAAGCTCTTCCTAGAGTTGGCCACCCGGCCAAACTGAGCAATCGGGGGAGAAGGGCCTTGGTCAGGGAGGTGACCAAGGACATGATGGTCACTCTGACAGAGCTCCAGAGTTTCTCTGTAGAGATGGGAGAACCTTCCAGAAGGACAACCATCTCTGCAGGACTCCACCAATCAGGCCTTTATGGTAGATTGGTCAAACAGAACCACTCCTCAGTAAAAGGCACATGACAGACCGCTTGAAGTTTGCCAAAAGGCAGGTAAAGAACACTCAGACCATGAGAAAATGAGATTCACTGGTCTGATGAAACCAAGATTAAACACTTTAGCCTGAATGCCAAGTGTCACGTCTGGAGGAAACCTGGCACCAACCCTATGGTGAAGTATGGTGGTGGCAGCATCATGCTGTGGGGATGTTTTTCAGCGGCAGGGACTGGGAGACTAGTCAGGATTGAGGGAAAGATAAACAGAGCAAAGTACAGAGAGATACTTGATGAAAACCTGCTCCAGAGTGCTCAGGACCTCAGACTGTGGCGAAGGTTCATCTGCCAACAGGACAATGATCCTAAGCACACAGCCAAGACAACGCAGAAGTGGCTTCGGGACAAGTCTCTGAATGTCCTTGAGTGGCCCTGCCGAAGAACTCTGGAGAACTGAAAGTAGCTGTACAGCGATGCTCCCCATCCAAACTGACAGAGCTTGAAAGGGAGAAACTACCCAAATACAGATGTGCCAAGCTTGTAGCGTCATACCCAATAAGATTCGAGGCTGTAATCGCTGCCAAGGGTGCTTCAACAAAGTACCGAGTAAAAGGTCTGAATACTTATGTAGATGTGATATTTCAGGTGTTTTTTTTATTTATTTATTTGTTTTCTTTAACCTTTATTTAACCAGGCAAGTCAGTTAAGAACAAATTCTTATTTTCAATGACGGCCTGGGAACAGTGGGTTAACTGCCTGTTCAGGGGCAGAACGACAGATTTGTACCTTGTCAGCTCGGGGTTTGAACTCTCAACCTTCCGGTTACTAGTCCAACGCTCTAACCACTAGGCTACACTGCTGTTATGTTTCATAAATTAAGAAGAATGTCTTAAAACCTGTTTTTGTTTTGTCATTATGGGGTATTGTGTGTAGATTGATGAGGGGGGGGGAAAACAATTTAATCCATTTTAGGATAAGGCTGTAATGTAACAAAATGTGGATAAAGTGAAGAGGTCTGAAAACCTTCCGAATGCACAGTATATAGGCCTAATCATTTAGTCATGTATTGTTTTTCTCCACAAAATTTGCGAACTAGGCCTTTATTACTCCGGTATTAGCAGAGAAAAATGCTCCTCAGCACCCGTTACGGTTAGGGTTAGTCATTAGGGTTAGCAGTGTGGTTAAGGTGAGGTTTAAAATAAGATTTGAAGACTTTGTGGCTGTGCCAGCTAGTACCACTCTGAAAAGCTGCCTCCAAAACAAGATTCATGACAAAAAACGCGAACCTGCATCTGGGGCGCCGTGCAGCCTAGTGTCAGCTGCTGATGACTTGGCAAATGCTATTTGCTGAGAACGCACACAAAAAGGGAAGGGAAGAGAGCTGCCTGTTCTCTGACTCCAGACAGTGTGTGTGCGTGTTCATGCGTGTCAGTGACCTCTTTTCCTCAACACTAAAGCACACCATGGCTTGCATCACAAACTGCCTCTCGTTGTTCATATACACTTGCGTTCTCTCTGCTTGAGTATCTGGGTTTTTAAAGATCAGTATCAGCGTTTTCTGATTGTGTCCCTGACTTCACGGAGCCTGACTATGTACCCAGGTGGTAACCAAGTCTGTATGTGTAAGAGACGTGCCATTTAATACACCGGGTGTGGTGGACATGATTGGGGCTAGCATCCCTGTTTTAGTTCAAACCAAAGTTCAACAAGACTTCTATCTATAGTAGCCTATCACACTGAATATTGCAAAAAAACACAACTTTCTGTGAGTAGTGACCTGGATGTGACATAACCTGTTTTGGAGACTGGTTTTTGTTCGGAATTCCGGATGACATTCCCAAAGTAAACTGTCTGTTACTCAGGCCCAGAAGCTAGGATATGCATATATTCGGTAGCATTGGATAGAAAACACTCTGTTCCAAAACTATTAAAATAATGTCTGTGTATAGCAGAACTGATATGGCAGGCGAAAACCAGAGGAAAATCTATCCGTAAATTGCAAAAAACACAACTTCCTGTGAGTAATGACCTGAATGTGACATAACTAAAACACATACTGTACACATTAGATTAGATGAGTTTATTAGTCGTGTGCACAGGGTCGTAGATGTAATCGCAGAGTACAGTAAAAATCCTTATGCTCCAACAGTGCAGGTTAAAAAGGAGGAAAATAATACAATTATATATACAAATGTACAATTGTAGCAGTGTAGAATGTCCATAGGGGAAGCAGCGTGGGGAGTGAATGAAAAGTGAGAAGTGAATAAAAATAATAATTAAAAAATCCAAAATATATTTACAGCTGTAACAATGATAAATGTCCATTGGGGTGTGGGGCAATGTAAATGTGGGTGGGGGGTGGAATATCCATATGGGGAGCAGCAAGTGGGGGGAGGGCAGTCTGACAATTTTTGCCGTGATGTAGCCAGGTACGGAAACTCAGTATGCTCCTGTAGAACACTGTGAGGGTCCTTGGGAATAGGCCACATTTCTTCAGCCTCCTGAGGTTGAAGAGTTGTTGCCGTGCCTTCTTCACCACGGTGTCCGGCCCACTTGATGAGGATATGCCCAACCGGGTTCCTTCTGAAGTCCACAATCAGCTTATTTGTTTTGCTAACGTTGAGGGAGAGCTTGCTTACCTGGCACCACGCAGTCAGAGTGCCTACCTCCTCTCTGTAGGCCGTCTCGTCGGTAATCGGGCCTACTACTATCAGGCCTACTATGCCAATTTATGCTGCAATGATACATCTGCCTCTCCCTTTTCAGGACGATCGGGCTTCTGATCTCTATCAAAAGATAACAGCTATGTCAGAGATGGGAGGATGAATCCTTTTTTTGTCTGTAAAGAGATGGTGTAGCTTCATTGGAAGGTGCAGTCCTCCGACACACTAACAGTAACAGAGCCCATATTGATTAAGGGATTGATTGGATGAATCTTTGCACTAGACTAGAACAACATTGAATTATTATCCAATGGTATTCATTGCAAGCTCAGTGGAAGAAAGGAGGGCTGCTTTGGTGACATCTGTTGAGTGTAATGGCATGTCTCACATGCCTATTATTTTGCATTAAAGTGACGATTTTAGTTAAAAGACTGTCCGTACCAAATGAGGCTAACACTTCCCTTTGGGACATGTGCCGAAAAGGACAGCTGTAACAGTTTAATTACACGGGCTGTCACAGTTTTACATGTCAATTAAAGGAAAAGCATCTACTGAAGTATCTATTCCTGTCAGCTTGATGTTAAGTCACTATCGTAGTATTTACGTAACCCTTAGGGTGGATTCAAAAGATCCAGTACCATAAATATCACTTCCTTGACGGGTTGACAGGAAAAGGCAAAGGGATTCCAGGAATACAGCGTTGGGTCCCGTACTTGCCTCTCGACATAAGACAATCTCTGGAAACTATCAGGTCTGTGCTATCAATAAGGGGACATTCTATGCGGGATCTTTCCATTGCTACTGGGAGGACATGGTGCAGTGAAAATAGATGTTCCCTGATTATTTCCACCACTCTACATAAGGCTTGTTGGGCAAGTGTTTACTGCAACGTTGGACCAACTTGTCAAGGGAATTTTTCGGAAGGCCCCACGAGGTGTGCCAACGGTGTACCCAGAGCATGTGTCCCTTTCATCCAGTTGGCTGGGACACTGATGACCTCAAAGACGCACGTCACTTTGTCACTATGCCGACAGCTACACTGTAACAGAATACCGGGACCGGATCACTCCATGTGGTGTCATGTGCAGGTTGGGTTGGGTGCTAAAAGTAGCATCTGAGCCTTGTAGCCTATCGTGGTTAGCCAGGGAAAGAAAACTCACCAGATTTAGATTCAGATCAACTTTATTATCCCACCAGGGGGAAATTCATGTGGTCATGTGCATACACCAACAGGGATAGGAAAAACTATGTACTAACAGGCCTACTCTTCATATGACACCATTGCATAATTGTTCCTTTGCCTTTTCAACACGTTGCAGGGAGAGACAGGGGCAGGTTGTTCGTAGGTGGGAACACTTAGTCCTGTTGACTTGATTTGGAGTGCTAATAAAAATTCAGATTGATTTGAAGTTAATTTTCACCATTCATGGGAAGGCAGTATGAACAGCACCCATAATTAAATCCAATACCTTCAACACATATACGCTTCATACCGTACATTGTACATTACATCAGGTCCTAGTGATGTTTCTAGTGATTTACACGTAATTGACAGCAAAAGTCAATTGGAGCATGAGTATTGCAAGCGTTGATTATCAAAAGTGTTTATTACTTCTTGTTGTTACTCAAAGTTAATCAACTCATCCCTGGTCATGCAAAGAGTAAATCCTGTTAAGTCTTACCTTTAAAGTAAGAGGGAAAGAGTCAACTTTCACAATACTTTACTGTATTATAGAGGTTCCCATTGACCCTCAGTCACCAACTGGTGAAAGAACGTAGATATTCTATTCACCTGCAATGCATGGACCCTGGCAATTATAAGGGGGTGGCACACTCATGTGGCTGTGATCGATAATTGCAGAAACATTTTCTGATTGGCACGTAACATTACTATCCAGGGGCCATGGCTAAGGCATTATATTAAGAAACAGTAAGTGAGGGGATGGAAATATTATGGGGACATTATGGGAATATTACAGGGGTGTTATGGAGACGATATGGGGATGTTATGGTGATATTGGGGGACCTTGTATGGATCTTAGGGCGATTTATTACTGATATTAAAGGGGAGGTCATTCCCAAGCTTAAAAGCCACATGAATGTTCTTCTATGCATTTATGAGTGTTGACTTATTACATTTGAGAGACATGTTGTTGAGTCCATGCCTAAGATATTGGAAAGACACACGATAAAATGGAATGCAATACAATGACCTTTAGTTAAAGAGCCGAGTGAATTAGATGGTCTTGCTGGCAAACTGTTTGCATGTGTTCTGCAGGCCTTAGTTGATGGCGGAAAGCATCCTCACAAAGCGGGTCAATTTGTGTGGTTTCGTCTGTGGTTGAGGTAGATGGAAAATCCTCCTCTAGCGGAGACATGGCAGATGGCGAAACGACGCGGGGTGCTGAAGACAGAGCAGTGAGATTTGACATGAACGCGATTTTGTGTCGATCAAAGTTTTTCACTTCTACTTTTCCATTTACTGTATTGAGTATCCACGTTGAGGCATTGGATATACACAGTGAAGTGCAGTCAGGGTAGGCAGGGTAGACAGTGCACACCCTTGTAATAATCTAATACAATAAAATGACATTGTCAATAATTCTGGTGGTTTTTATGCTCAAAATCCAAAAAGTGTGCTAAAACTGCATCAAAGACCTCAGGAAAGGCCCCAGGTATGCATGCCCATCCATTAAAATCATTGACCTGCGCGACCTTTTATGAATCCAGTCACTATCTATGGACAAGGTCAGTATAAGCTTTGCTGCTTTGCCTAACATCATTCGTTGCATTGAGACAATTTCATATTTTGCGCATGCGTATTGCCTAAACATATTGTGTGGGTAAGCCTGGGGTAAACTCTGCACATTTGGATGTGTCGACAAATACTGAGCCGAAATATAAACGCAACAGTGTTGGTCCAATGTTTCATGAGCAGAAATAAAATATCAAAGAAATGTTCCATACGCACAAAAAGCTTATTTCTCTCAAACTTTGTGCACAAATTAGTTTACATCCCTTTTAGTGAGCATTTCTCCTTTGTGATAATAATCCATCCACCCGACAGGTGTGGCATATCAAGAAGCTGATTAAACAGCATGGTCTTTACACAGGTGTACCTTGTGCTGGGGACAATAAAAGGTCACTAAAATGTGTAGTTTTGACACACATCACACTGCCATAGATGCCTCAAGTTTTGAGGGAACATGCAATTGACATGCTGAATACAGGGATGTCCACCAGAGCTGTTGCCACATAATTTATTGTTCATTTAGCTACCATAAGCCGCTTCCAATGTTGTTTTAGAGAATTTGCAGTACGTCAAACCAGCATCACAACCACGGCCCACGTGTACCCATGCCAGTCCAGGAACTCCACATCTGGCTTCTTCACGTTCGGTATTGTCTGATTGGCTGGGCATGGTTCCCCAGTGGATTGTCCTGGTTCCCAAGTGGATAGGCTTGTGCCCTCCCAGCCCCACCCATGGCTGTGCCACTGCCCAGTCATGTGGAATCCATAGATTAGGGCCTAGTGTATTTATTTCAATTGATTGATTTCCTTATATAAACTGTAACTCAGTCACATCTTTGAAATGGTTGCAGGTTGTGTTTATATTTTTGTTCAGTATAATTTGGCGCTCACATCCCTTGAACTGAATTGAACTAGCTAGCTAGAAAAAACAACCTGACAAATGGACTGCACCTCAAACAATATTCCAAGAAAACTTGGTATAATTCAGAGAGGGAGACCAATACCTGCCCTTCCTGACCTTCATCAGAGGAAGGGACAGAAAATCATCCGATCAGGACAGCGACGCTGCTGATGGCCTCCGGATATGATACCTGACTGTCAGATCCTTCGACCGGCTTTCTGCTGATGGTCTATGGGAAGATTTTCAGAGAAATTATGTACTCTTTTGTGTTCTCCAGAATAAAATAAATGGACATGGGGTTCCTCTGTTTACGCATCAGCAAAACAGTAATGGCATGAGACAAGACTGACACTTTTTATGATCAGTTTGAGGAGAAATGCACCACACTCGGACTGTCAGACAGAGTAACCCGAGGGAGACAGCCAATGAGTGGAATGTTTTTCAACATTTTGGACAATCTCAGTGTTCAAATGAAAGCCAGCCGTGATTATTTTGTCATCCTTGCCCCTCATGTCAATCGAGACAGACTTTTCAAACTCAAAAGGAATAATGAAGACCTCTACAACGTTGTCACCGAGAGGTTCACCCTGAAGGACAGACGAATTAACTTCATTTACAAGTAAAGGTTGGCCTAAATGCATTTTCCTTTGCAATTTGCAGCTTATGCTACTGTTGAATGAACAAGAGAATATAGATCATCTCTTTGGAGCATTTGAATTATCAAGCTCGAATTTTGTTTTGATGAGGCACTTTTATGACGTTTTGAACTGCATTTTCCAGTCATTTCAATTCTTGATATGGACATTTCAACCTAATTTATTATATACACTGAGTATACCAAACATTAGGAACACCTTCCCCCCTTTTGCCTTCAGAACAGTCTCAATTCGTTGGGGCATGGACTCTACAAGGTGTGGAAAGCACTCGACAGGGATGCTGGCTCATGTTGACTCCAATGCTTTCCACATTTGTGTCAAGTTGGCTGTATGTTCTCTGAGTGGTGGACCATTCTTGATACACAAAGGAAACTGTTGAGCATGAAAAACCCAGCAGCGTTGTGGTTCTGACACAAACCGTTGTGCATGGCACCTACTACCATATCCCGTTCAAATGCACCTCAATCTTTTGTCTTGCCCATTCACCCTCTGAATGGCACACATACACAATCTGTGTCTTTATTTTTTTAATTTCACCTTTATTTAACCAGGTAGGCCAGTTCCGAAAAAATTCTCATTTACAACTGCGACCTGGCCAAGATAAAAAAGTAGTGCGACACGAACACAGAGTTACACAAAGGATAAACAAAAGTACAGTCAATAACTCAATAGAAAAAAATCTATATACAGTGTGTGCAAACGGAATAAGGAGGTAAGGCAGTGAATAGGCCATAGTAGCGAAGTAATTACAATTTAGAAAATCAACACTGAAGTGATAGGTGTGCAGATGATGATGTGCAAGTAGAAATACTGGTGTGCAAAAGAGCAAAAAAAAAATATATATATATATATGGGGATGAGGTAGGTAGTTGTGTGGGCTATTTACAGATGGGCTATGTACAGACAGCTGCAGCAATCAGTAAGCTGCTTAAAGCTGCTTAAAGTTAGTGAGGGAGATATAAGTCTCCAGTGTCAGCGATTTTTGCAATTCGTTCAGGTCATTGGCAGCAGAGAACTGGAAGGAAAGGCGGCCAAAGTGGGTGTTGGCTTTGGGGATGACCAGTGAGATACAGTGCCTTGCGAAAGTATCCGGCCTCCTTGAACTCTGCGACCTTTTGCCACATTTCAGGCTTCAAACATAAAGATATAAAACTGTATTTTTTTGTGAAGAATCAACAACAAGTGGGACACAATCATGAAGTGGAACGACATTTATTGGATATTTCAAACTTTTTTAACAAATCAAAAACTGAAAAATTGGGCGTGCAAAATTATTCAGCACCTTTACTTTCAGTGCAGCAAACTTTCTCCAGAAGGTCAGTGAGGATCTCTGAATGATCTAATGTTGACCTAAATGACTAATGATGATAAATACAATCCACCTGTGTGTAATCAAGTCTCCGTATAAATGCACCTGCACTGTGATAGTCTCAGAGGTCCGTTAAAAGCGCAGAGAGCATCATGAAGAACAAGGAACACACCAGGCAGGTCCGAGATACTGTTGTGAAGAAGTTTAAAGCCGGATTTGGATACAAAAAGATTTCCCAAGCTTTAAACATCCCAAGGAGCACTGTGCAAGCGATAATATTGAAATGGAAGGAGTATCAGACCACTGCAAATCTACCAGGACCTGGCCGTCCCTCTAAACTTTCAGCTCATACAAGGAGAAGACTGATCAGAGATGCAGCCAAGAGGCCCATGATCACTCTGGATGAACTGCAGAGATCTACAGCTGAGGTGGGAGACTCTGTCCATAGGACAACAATCAGTCGTATATTGCACAAATCTGGCCTTTATGGAGGAGTGGCAAGAAGAAAGCCATTTCTTAAAGATATCCATAAAAAGTGTTGTTTAAAGTTTGCCACAAGCCACCTGGGAGACACACCAAACATGTGGAAGAAGGTGCTCTGGTTAGATGAAACCAAAATTGAACTTTTTGGCAACAATGCAAAACGTTATGTTTGGCGTAAAAGCAACACAGCTCATCACCCTGACCACACCATCCCCACTGTCAAACATGGTGGTGGCAGCATCATGGTTTGGGCCTGCTTTTCTTCAGCAGGGACAGGGAAGATGGTTAAAATTGATGGGAAGATGGATGGAGCCAAATACAGGACCATTCTGGAAGAAAACCTGATGGAGTCTGCAAAAGACCTGAGACTGGGATGGAGATTTGTCTTCCAACAAGACAATGATCCAAAACATAAAGCAAAATCTACAATGGAATGGTTCGAAAATAAACATATCCAGGTGTTAGAATGGCCAAGTCAAAGTCCAGACCTGAATCCAATCGAGAATCTGTGGAAAGAACGGAAAACTGCTGTTCACAAATGCTCTCCATCCAACCTCACTGAGCTCGAGGAAGGAATGGGAAAAAGTCTCTCGATGTGCAAAACTGATAGAGACATACCCCAAGCGACTTACAGCTGTAATCGCAGCAAAAGGTGGCGCTACAAAGTATTAACTTAAGGGGGCTGAATAATTTTGCACGCCCAATTTTTCAGTTTTTGATTTGTTAAAAAACTTTGAAATATCCAATAAATGTCGTTCCACTTCATGATTGTGTCCCACTTGTTGTTGATTCTTCACAAAAAAATACAGTTTTATATCTTTATGTTTGAAGCCTGAAATGTGGCAAAAGGTTGCAAAGTTCAAGGGGGCCGAATACTTTCGCAAGGCACTGTATACCTGCTGGAGCGCGTGCTACGGGTGGATGTTGTTATGGTGACCAGTGAGCTAAGATAAGGCGGAGCTTTACCTAGCAAAGACATACATACAAAGACATACTATTTTGCAGGTCTTCCTACTTACAAAGAATGTAGAGGTCTGTAATTTTTTATCATAGGTACATGTCAACTGTGAGAGACGGAATCTAGATTTTTAAGTAATTCATTTGCATTTTATTGCATGACATAAGTATTTGATCACCTACCAACCAGTAAGAATTCCAGCTCTCACAGACCTGTTAGTTTTTCTTTAAGAAGCCCTCCTGTTCTCCACTCATTACCTGTATTAACTGCACCTGTTTGAACTCGTTACCTGTATAAAAGACACCTGTCCACACACTCAATCAAACAGACTCCAACCTCTCCACACTGGCCAAGACCAGAGAGGGTGTAAGGACATCAGGGATAAAATTGTAGACCTGCACAAGGCTGGGACCTGCAAAATCGGCAGTGTGTCACAGACTTGTTCTCTCCACTGTAGATTACCTGGAGCCAGTGGGTCTGTCGACGAATATGTAGCGAGGGCCAGCCGACGAGAGCATACAGGTTGCAGTGGTGGGTGGTGACAAAACGGATGGCACTGTGATAGACTGCATCCAGTATGCTGAGTAGAGTGACAAAATAACCTCGAACAATGACATCGCCGAAGTCGAGGATCGGTAGGATAGTCAGTTTTACCAGGGTATGTTGGCAGCGTGAGTGAAGGAGGCTTTGTTGTGAAATATTCTAGATTTAATTTTGGATAGGAGATGCTTCATATGAGTCTCGAAGAGGAGTTTACAGTCTAGCCAGACACCTAGGTATTTGTTGTTGTCTACATATTCAGAACCGTCCAAAGTAGTGATGCTAGTCGGGTGCAGGTAGTGATCGGTTAAAGAGCATGCATTTTGTTTTACTAGAGTTTAAGAGCAGTTGGAGGCCATGGAAGGGGTGTTGTATGGCATTGAAGCTCGTTTGGAGGTTAGTTAACACAGTGTCCAAAGGGCCAGATGTATGCTGAATTGTGTCATCTGCGTAGAGGTGGATCAAGCAATCATCAGCAGCAAGAGCGACATCATTGATATATACAGAGAAAAGAGTCGGCCCCAGAATTGAACTCTGTGGTACCCACATAGAGACTGCCAGAGGTCCGGACAACAGGCCCTCCGATTTGACACACTGAACGCTATCTGAGAAGTAGTTGGTGAACCAGATGAGGCATTGACCAGCTCGGAAACCGGATTGCACAGCGGAGAACGTACGGTGGGATTTGAAATAGTCAGTGATCTGTTTGTTAACTTGACTTTAAGACTTTAGAAAGGCAGGGCAGGATGGATATAGGTCTGTAACAGTTTGCGTCTAGAGTGGCTCCCCCTTTGAAGAGGGGGACGACCCCGGCAGCTTTCCATTCTTTAGGGATCTCAGACGATATGAAAGAGAGGTTGAACAGACTGGTAAATGGGGTTGCAACAATGGCGGCAGATAATTTTAGAAAGAGAGGGTCCAGATGGTCTGTCCTAGCTGATTTGTACAAGTCCAGGTCTGGCAGCTCGTTCAGAACATCTGCTATCTGGATTTGGGTAGAGGAGAAGCTGGGAAGGCTTGGGCAAGTAGCTGTGGGGGTTGTGGAGCTGTTGGCCGGGGTTGGGATAGCCAGTAGGAAAGCATGGCCAGCCGTAGAGAAATGCTTATTGACATTCTCGATTATCGTGGATGACAGTGTTTCCTAGCCTCAGTGCAGTGGTCTCAATTGTATCAAGGCTTAAAAATCTACATTGATTGAAGTGGATTCAACAAGTGACATTAATAAGGGATCATAGCTTTCACCTGGATTCACCTGGTCAGTCTGTCATGGAATAAGTAGGTGTTCTTAATGTTTTATAAACTCAGTATATATATATATATGTGTATATGTGTATAATATATGTGTATAATAATATTTCTCATAATTATTTAGTGCGTGTGTTTGCGTGCGGTGCATTGGAAGAATTGTAAATCCATTTTGAAAGGCTATGGAGTTTGCGTTGCAAACTACTCGGATGAAATGTGTCCATATATGGGTCTTTTAGTGTCACCTATTGGTTGTAACTGTGGATGCTCCATTGGTCTATGGCTGAGCTGAGTTGAGCAGTGTGTCATTTTGTCAGATGATATGAAATATGTCGCCGTCGGAGAATATTGCTTGTGTATATTGGCTACACTGGTATTTATATTTGGTGATTTTTTTTGCACGATGCATGAGTTTATACTCACCAAAGTAACAACACAGTGTGGTCAAAGACCACAAGAGTAACTTACTTGTAATCAAATCAAATTTTATTGGTCACATACATATGGTTAGCAGATGTTATTGCGAGTGTAGAAGCACAAGCATTTTGCTAGTTCCGACAGTGCAGCAATATCTAACAAGTAATCTAACAATTCCACAACAACTACATAATACACACAAATCTAAGTAAAGGAATGGAATAAGAACATATATACGGTGGGGAGAACAAGTGTTATGTACTTGAGTGAAGACCCAAAAGCGGTTTTAACAGAAAACAGAGTTCTTTAATGAAAAACAGGAATGGCATAAATCCTCTTCCAACGTTGACAATGGAACAAAAAGAACGTAGTATAGTGCAGGATGCACCTGCCAGGCAGACTCCGACAGGATAGGACAAGGTGGAAGCAAACGAGACGACAGCTTGCTTCTGGCATCAAAAACACAAACAAGAATCAGACACTGAAAGTAGCAGGAACAGAGAGAGAAATAGAGACCTAATCAGAGGGGGAAGAGAGAACAGGTGTGAAAGAGTGAATGAGCTAGTTAGGGGAGATGTAGAACAGCTGAAGAATGAGAGACAGAGAAGGTAACCTAAAAAGACCAGCAGAGAGAGACAGAGTGAAGAGAAAGGACAGGAACAGACATAACAAGACATGACAGTACCCCCCCCACTCACCGAGCGCCTCCTGGCGCACTCGAGGAGGAAACCTGGCGGCAACGGAGGAAATCATCGATCAGCGAACGGTCCAGCACGTCCCGAGAGGGAACCCAACTCCTCTCCTCAGGACCGTACCCCTCCCAATCCACTAGGTACTGATGACCACGGCCCCGAGGGCGCATGTCCAAAATCTTACGAACCCTGTAGATGGGTGCGCCCTCGACAAGGATGGGGGGGGAGGGACGAGCGGGGGCGCGAAGAACGGGCTTAACACAGGAGACATGGAAGACCGGGTGAACGCGACGAAGATAGCTGGAGAAGAAGTCGCACTGCGACAGGATTAATGACCTGGGAAATACGGAATGGACCAATGAACCGCGGGGCCAACTTGCGAGAAGCTGTCTTAAGGGGAAGGTTCTGAGTGGAGAGCCATACTCTCTGACCGCAACAATATCTAGGACTCTTGGTCCTACGCTTATTAGCGGCCCTCACAGTCTGCGCCCTATTACGGCAAAGTGCCGACCTGACCCCCTTCCAGGTGCGCTCGCAACGCTGGACAAAAGCCTGAGCGGAGGGGACGCAGGACTCGGCGAGCTGAGATGAGAACAGCGGAGGCTGGTACCCGAGGCTACTCTGAAAAGGAGATAGACCGGTAGCAGATGAGGGAAGCGAGTTGTGGGCGTACTCTGCCCAGGGGAGCTGTTCTGACCAAGACGCAGGGTTACGAAAAGAAAGACTGCGTAAAATGCGACCAACAGTCTGATTGGCCCGTTCGGCTTGACCGTTAGACTGGGGATGAAAGCCGGACGAGAGACTGACGGAAGCCCCAATCAAACGGCAAAACTCCCTCCAAAATTGAGACGTGAACTGCGGGCCTCTGTCGGAAACGA
Source organism: Oncorhynchus masou masou (assembly GCF_036934945.1). NCBI lineage: Eukaryota > Metazoa > Chordata > Actinopteri > Salmoniformes > Salmonidae > Oncorhynchus > Oncorhynchus masou. The sequence goes on along the minus strand of NC_088225.1, from coordinate 2,911,511 downwards.
CGTCAGACGGAAGGCCATGAATTCGGAAAACATTCTCGATAATGATCTGAGCCGTCTCCTTAGCAGAAGGGAGCTTAGCGAGAGGAATGAAATGAGCCGCCTTAGAGAATCTATCGACAACCGTAAGAATAACTGTCTTCCCCGCTGATGAAGGCAGTCCGGTGATGAAATCTAAAGCGATGTGAGACCACGGTCGAGAGGGAATGGGAAGCGGTCTGAGACGGCCGGCAGGAGGAGAGTTCCCAGATTTAGTCTGCGCGCAGACCGAACAAGCGGCGACAAATCGACGCGCGTCACGTTCCCGAGTGGGCCACCAGAAACGCTGGCGAATGGAAGCGAGCGTACCCGAACGCCGGGGTGGCCGGCTAACTTGGCAGAGTGGGCCCACTGAAGAACGGCCGGACGAGTAGGAACGGGAACGAACAGAAGGTTCCTAGGACAAGCTCGCGGCGACGGAGTGTGAGCGAGTGCTTGCTTTACCTGCCTCTCAATTCCCCAGACAGTCAACCCGACAACACGCCCTTCAGGGAGAATCCCCTCGGGGTCGGTGGAGACCTCAGAAGAACTGAAGAGACGAGATAAAGCATCAGGCTTGGTGTTCTTTGAGCCCGGACGATAAGAAATAACAAACTCGAAACGAGCGAAAAACAGAGCCCAACGAGCCTGACGCGCATTAAGTCGTTTGGCTGAACGGATGTACTCAAGGTTCCTATGGTCAGTCCAAACGACAAAAGGAACGGTCGCCCCCTCCAACCACTGTCGCCATTCGCCTAGGGCTAAGCGGATGGCGAGCAGTTCGCGATTACCAACATCATAGTTAAGTTCTGACGGCGATAAGCGATGAGAGAAAAACGCGCAAGGATGGACCTTGCCGTCAGAGAGAGAGCGCTGAGAAAGAATGGCTCCCACGCCCACCTCTGACGCGTCAACCTCAACAACAAACTGACTAGAGATGTCAGGTGTAACAAGAATAGGTGCGGATGTAAAACGATTCTTAAGAAGATCAAAAGCTCCCTGGGCGGAAACGGACCACTTAAAGCACGTCTTAACAGAAGTAAGGGCTGTGAGGGGAGCTGCCACCTGACCGAAATTACGGATGAAACGACGATAGAAATTAGCGAAGCCCAGAAAGCGCTGCAGCTCGACGCGTGACTTAGGAACGGGCCAATCAATGACAGCCTGGACCTTAGCGGGATCCATCTTAATGCCCTCAGCGGAAATAACGGAACCGAGAAAAGGGACAGAGGCGGCATGAAAAGTGCACTTCTCAGCCTTCACATAAAGACAGTTCTCCAAAAGGCGCTGGAGGACGCGTCGCAGGTGCTGAACATGAATCGAGAGAGACGGTGAAAAAATCAGGAAATCGTCCATGTAAACGAAAACAAAAATGTTCAGCATGTCTCTCAGGACGTCGTTAACTAGTGCCTGAAAGACAGCTGGAGCGTTAACGAGGCCGAAAGGAAGAACCCGGTATTCAAAGTGCCCTAACGGAGTGTTAAACGCCGTCTTCCACTCGTCCCCCTCCCTGATGCGCACGAGATGGTAGGCGTTACGAAGGTCCAATTTGGTGAAAAACCTGGCTCCCTGCAGGATCTCGAAGGCTGAAGACATAAGAGGAAGCGGATAACGATTCTTAACTGTTATGTCATTCAGCCCTCGATAATCCACGCATGGGCGCAGGGACCCGTCCTTCTTCTGAACAAAAAAAAACCCCGCTCCGGCGGGAGAGGAGGAGGAGACTATGGTACCGGCGTCGAGCGAAACCGACAAATAATCCTCGAGAGCCTTACGTTCGGGAGCCGACAGAGAGTATAATCTACCCCAGGGGGAGTAGTTCCCGGAAGGAGATCAATACTACAGTCATACGACCGGTGTGGAGGGAGAGAAGTGGCCTTGGAACGACTGAACACCGTGCGCAGATCGTGATACTCCTCCGGCACCCCTGTCAAATCGCCAGGCTCCTCCTGTGAAGAAGAGACAGAGGAAACAGGAGGGATAGCAGACATTAAACAGGTCACATGACAAGAAACATTCCAGGATAGGATAGTATTACTAGACCAATTAATAGAAGGGTTATGGCGCACTAGCCAGGGATGACCCAAAACAACAGGTGTAAAAGGTGAACGAAAAATTAAAAAAGAAATGGTTTCGCTATGATTACCAGAGACAGTGAGGGTTAAAGGCAGCGTCTCACGCTGAATCTTGGGGAGAGAACTACCATCTAAAGCGAACAAGGCTGTTGGCTCCCCTAACTGTCTGAGAGGAATGTCATGTTCCCGAGCCCAGGTCTCGTCCATAAAACAGCCCTCCGCCCCAGAGTCTATCAAGGCACTGCAGGAAGCAGATGAACCGGGCCAGCGGAGATGGACCGGAAAGGTAGTGCGTGATCCAGAAGGAGAGGCCTGAGTAGTTGCGCTCACCAGTAGCCCTCCTCTTACTGATGAGCTCTGGCTTTTACTGGACATGAGGTGACAAAATGACCAGCGGAGCCGCAGTAGAGACAGAGGCGATTGGTGATTCTCCGTTCCTTCTCCTTGGCCGAGATGCGGATACCCCCAGCTGCATAGGCTCAGCATCCGAGCCGGCGGGGGAGGGTGGCAGTGATGCGGCAGGTGGCAGTGATGTGGAGAGGGGAGCAACGGAGAACGCGAACTCCTTTCCGCGTGCTCGGCGACGAAGATCAAACCGTCGCTCTATGCGAATAGCGAGAGCTATTAAGGAGTCCAGACTGGAAGGAACCTCCCTGGAGAGGATCTCATCCTTAACCTCGACGAGGAGACCCTCCAGAAAACGAGCGAGCAAAGCCGGCTCGTTCCAGTCACTAGAGGCAGCGAGAGTGCGAAACTCAATAGAATAATCCGTTATGGATCGATTCCCCTGACATAGGGAAGACAGGGCCCTGGAAGCCTCCTCCCCAAAAACAGAACGGTCAAAAACCCGTATCATCTCCTCCTTAAAGTCCTGAAACTGGTTAATACACTCAGCCCTCGCCTCCCAGATTGCCGTGCCCCACTCACGCGCCCGTCCGGTGAGGAGAGAAATGACGTAGGCGATGCGGGCTGCGCTCCTGGAGTAAGTGTTGGGCTGGAGAGAGAACACCACATCACACTGAGTGAGGAATGAGCGGCACTCAGTGGGCTCCCCTGAGTAACAGGGCGGGTTGTTGATCCTGGGCTCCGGAGACTCGGAAACCCTGGAAGTGGGCGGTGGATCGAGGTGGAGTTGGTGAACCTGTCTTGTGAGGTCGGAGACTTGGACGGCCAGGGTCTCAACGGCATGTCGAGCAGCAGACAATTCCTCCTCGTGTCTGCCTAGCATCGCTCCCTGGATCTCGACGGCGGAGTGAAAAGGGTCCGGAGCCGCTGGGTCCATTCTTGGTCTGATTCTTCTGTTATGTACTTGAGTGAAGACCCAAAAGCGGTTTTAACAGAAAACAGAGTTCTTTAATGAAAAACAGGAATGGCATAAATCCTCTTCCAACGTTGACAATGGAACAAAAAGAACGTAGTATAGTGCAGGATGCACCTGCCAGGCAGACTCCGACAGGATAGGACAAGGTGGAAGCAAACGAGACGACAGCTTGCTTCTGGCATCAAAAACACAAACAAGAATCAGACACTGAAAGTAGCAGGAACAGAGAGAGAAATAGAGACCTAATCAGAGGGGGAAGAGAGAACAGGTGTGAAAGAGTGAATGAGCTAGTTAGGGGAGATGTAGAACAGCTGAAGAATGAGAGACAGAGAAGGTAACCTAAAAAGACCAGCAGAGAGAGACAGAGTGAAGAGAAAGGACAGGAACAGACATAACAAGACATGACAACAAGTATTTGATAACCTGAAAAATCGGCAGTGTTTCCTACTTACAAAGCATGTAGAGGTCTGTAATTTTGTATCATAGGCACACTTCAACTGTGAGACAACTGTGAAATCCAGAAACTCACATTGATGATTTTTAAGTAATTAATTAGCATTTTATTGCATGACATAAGTATTTGATCACCTACCAACCAGTAGGAATTCCAGCTCTCACAGACCTGTTAGTTTTTCTTTAAGAATCCCTCCTGTTCTCCACTCATTACCTGTATAAAAGACACCTGTCCACACACTCAATCAAACAGACTCCAAACTCTCCACAATGGCCAAGACCAGAGAGCTGTGTAAGGACATTAGGGATAAAATTGTAGACCTGCACAATGCTGGGATGGGCTACAGGACAATAGGCAAGCAGCTTGGTGAGAAGGCAACAACTGTTGGTGCAATTATTAGAAAATGGAAGAAGTTCAAGATGACGGTCAATCACCCTCGGTCTGCGGCTTTATGCAAGATCTCACCTCGTGGGGCATCAATGATCATGAGGCAGGTGAGGGATCAGCCCAGAACTACATGGCAGGACCTGGTCAATGAAGAGAGCTGGGACCACAGTCTCAAAGAAAACCATTAGTAACACACTATGCCGTCATGGATTAAAATCCAGCGCACGCAAGGTGGGGCTCAAGCCAGCGCATGTCCAGGCCCGTATGAAGTTTGCCAATAACCATCTGGATGGGAGAAGGTCATGTGGTCTGATGAGACAAAAATAGAGCTTTTTGGTCTAAAATCCACTCTACGTGTTTGGAGGAAGAAGAAGGATGAGTACAACTCCAAGAACACCATCCCAACCGTGAAGCATGGAGGTGGAAACATCAATCTTTGGGGATGCTTTTCTGCAAAGGAGACAGGACGACTGCACTGTATTGAGGGGAAGATGGATGGGGCCATGTATCGCAAGATCTTTTTTTTATTTTTTTACAAATGTATTAACTTAATTCAAAAATAGCTGGATAGCATAAATTCAGAGGGTATGGGGTGACTTGAGATTAAAATAACATCCAGGTTTGTTTTTACACAGTCCACGAACAGACAAGCAGCAAGGGACTTGTCAGGAGATCTTGTTCCAATAGGTCAAGGACTGAGCTTTTGCCACTTTGGCATTGAAAGTGGTCAGGATCTCACCAAGGACTTCCTTGGTACTGGTGTCAAGGTCACTCTGGCTTACCTGAGAGTCACTTTGACCTCTATGGAGGTCCTCAATGTCCTCAGAGCTGAACTCCTGAAGAGCTTCTTGTTCTGGGAATTAAGCTGAATCGTTTCCAATGGTGGTTGACCCATCACTGAAAAAATCTGCAAGGTTGCTATGCATGTTGTTCCACATTCGACATGTTGTTCCACAATATTTTCTGTTTCTTGGTACAATGTACACTTTGCAAGTTACTCATTTCAGATCCATTGGAGGATGTGCATCTCTGTGTGCTTACTGGCCGATCTATATCAGCCTACTTCATGTTATCACCAGCTTCAATGGGCTGTACAATGTTATCCAAATCCGCCACAAATGTGTGAATGATTTTAGATGCCTATGAATCAACATTCACAGAAAACACACAGACAGTGTCTTTTACCATGGTGGGCATCTTGGTCTGGCTAGCGACATTGCTGCAGAACTCTGAGTTCTGAGAGGGTTTTGCAAGATCTAAACTTTTCTCAGATCTTAGGAGTACCTCGCAAACTCCCCCCAGAGCTTTTGTCTGGACTCTCTGACTGGATAGTACGGTTGGGCGATATGCAAATGTTCATATCATCATTCCGTCTTTCTCTCATCCCGAGCTTTATGGGATTACCGGCTAAGTACACAAGGGGGCACCCCCCAAAAAATCCCATTGGTCGTCTATTACCAGAACGCTAACACAATTAGCGCAAGTAATAACACATTTTGATGGATGATGCTAGCTAAATATGCTATCGAGCGCAAACAAAAATGAACAAATTGCAAAAGACAGGCAATCCAGCTCATAAAGTTATACATCTATAGGTAGAAGCTACCGAATGCTATTTCTGTGAGTTTGGACATTTACAGGTGCATGTGAATGAGGGACATTGTGAAAGAAGAACAGTGCTGACTCTAGAACAGCATGTGTGCACGCTGTGTCTGTGTGGAGTCTGGAGTTGCTAGGGCAAGGGGCCTGCCTGCTCTTCTCTGAGAAGAGGTTGAGAACAGAGAGGAGAAAAAACACAAGGAAATCAAGATGGCAACTGTACAGATTTCTCAAACCCGGCAGAAAGCTAACACCAATATTGCCACATCTCCTTATTAATTTAGCCACTTACTTAGAGAACTAGCAAGTTAAACTTAGGGGTCACGTTAACACAGAATTTTGCTTTTTTTCCCCACAGAGAATTTTCTTTACATATATCTTGCTGCGTTTTGTAAACGTAGATCTAAAATGCTTCTTATTGTAATTTCTGTTCAGCGTCAGACAAATTTTGTGCTTCAGCTGCATTCAAGAAAGAGCATTCTATCAGCAGACAGTGCTCTGACTGATGTGTAGCTACTTTTTGGTGTAGCCTACTTTTCTCCAGTAAAATGCAATATTAACTTTAAGCCAAACATTAGGAAATATAGCTGGCTACATTCTTTCTATGACAAAACATTAGAAATGTTATGGCCATGCATCGTTTTTGCAAAAAATTCCTTGCTTTTTCATTGTAAGCTCATTTACTTGTATGGCTGCCAGCCAAATAGCATTGCACTTCTGTGGTCATCTGATGAAAATTAAGCTATTTTATTATGAATGTGTTGCACTAATGTATTTTCTGTGGTGGAAAACTAAAGTTGCACATCCCTGATCACTCTGTTGAAGCAAAAAAATACAGTTGACTTTCAATATAAAATGCGACCCCTGTCAATACACAGCTGGACTCGACTGCTCCCACTTTCTCCGGTTGTGCTATTTACAAACAAACACGACTGACTCAACTGTTCTGGGAAACCGTTAAGGGTTTTCCTCTGGTGAAGGAGAAGCGGACCAAAATGCAGCGTGGTGGTTATTCATGTTCTTTAATAAAGGAACTAGACATGAAATAACTAACAAAACAATAAATGTGCAAAAACCTAAACAGTCCTATCTGGTACAGAGACAGGAACAATCACCCACAAACACACAGTGAAACCCAGGCTACCTAAATATGGTTCCCAATCATAGACAATGACTAACACCTGCCTCTGATTGAGAACCATATCAGGCCAGACATAGAAATAGACAAACGAGACATCCAACATAGAATGCCCACTCAGATCACACCCTGACCAACCAAAACATAGAAACATACAAAGCAAACTATGGTCAGGGTGTGACAACCGTAAGCTTCATAATGTAAAATAATGTGACAGGCGATATTAAGAACTCTATCTGCTTTATCTCATTGCACAAGTTGACTGCATGTATTTACTTAAAGCTGCAATATGTAACTTTTTGAGCGATATGACCAAAGTCACATAGAAATGTGAGTTATAGATATGTAATTCTCATTGAAAGCAAGTATAAGAAGCTGTAGATCTGATCTATGTTTAATATTTCTATGCCTCCCATTCTTAAGTTCAGTTTTTGCGTCTTTAACTTTAGTACACCAGCTTCAAACAGCTGAAAATACAATATTTTCGGTTATGGAAACTATATTTCACAGCGGTTTCGATGGTACAATGACTCTCAACACTATACTTGCTTCTTTTGTCACATAAACTGAAATTAGGCTAACTATTCAAATTCTTTGCTACCAGGAAATGGAGCGATTTCTGCATATTGCACCTTTAAAAAGTAGCTACCAATAAACATTTATGTAAAAACTTCAAAGAAATAGTTATACAATTAGTTGTATACAAATACAATTAATTATAATTTCCAAACTGTGTTAATATTTCTGGTTACTATCTCCTTTTCTGGATGTAATAATCATTTCAATGAGGACAGTTTTCTTTCCCTTAGAATTTGTATACAGTGAGTATGTCTAATTTAGGATGATTTTGTAAAAAACATTTTACACAGTTTGAAAACATAGGCTCATCAGTTTATTTATTTAAAAACGTATGTTTAGAAATGTGATTATAAGTGATAAGAATGTGTGAGATAGACATACACAAATCATACAGTAAATACAGTAACCATTGATAAAGGTATGGGTTTGTGGGACCTATAGCAGTGTGCATCAGTGCCACCCTTTCACATCTCCCTGGACAGGTGGTCCTGCATCAAGCCCACCATCTTCTGCTAAAAAAGCAGCCTCCTGTTCCTCAGTTTCAGGTCAAGCTAAAGAATGTGTGCAAGGGCTGGAAGGAGAATGTGTAATGCTATCACAGAAACCATCTCTCTTTGGCAGAGTCTGCCAAACTGTACTCTGGTCATCTGTGTTAAACAAAACTAGTGCATAATATGTTTTTTGAAGTTGAGATGTCAAATGTTTTATATAATGAACAAAGTAACATTGATCTACTATTTAACTCCCACATCCAATGCTCTGTCAGAATTGTCGTATCAATTAATTAAACGTTGACAGATTAACCTACAGGGTCTTTCTTCCATGATTTCATGGATAATTTTCCATTGCCTGATGAAGAAAAACACATTTGTATTCATTTAGCAGTTTTTCAGAATAATTACAGATGTAGGATTTTAATTTGATCACCCCTGTTGCAGGAGAACTTTGCTGCAACACAGGACATGTAATACTTGTAGTGTATTGAAGGTTTAAAAAGGCTTCTGAAGTTGAATTTCCACTTCAACATTTCTGACTTGATATTCCCATATTAAAAAAAATGTCTCAACCCTTACAAAAATTCCGATTAATTATAATTCACACAATAATTCACATTTCCTGTAGCTGCAGGATGATTTTCCTGCTGGAGAAAACCGACTCAAATTAAGATCCTACATCTGTAGATCTGGTGAAGACATCCATCGAATTCAACCAAAACAATGGAAATGCCATGTCAGGCGCAGGTGGCCTATGACATCATCGTTATCACTGGTTGCAGCAGAGCACTTGTCCAAGTAAAAAAATAACATCCACAATGCACCTAGTTATTTATCACCAGTGGCTAGCCTAACCATAGAGCCTACCAATATTGTAATACTTTTATGGCTTAACATATTATTTCTATAAATTTAATGCACTCAATCAGGTTAGCCAGCCTTGCATATAGCCTATACTTTTGAAACCACACGCCCATTTCAAGATGTCTTCCTTTGTTTCATTCATATTTTATCAACCATGTGCTGGCCATGTGCTGCCCTGGCTTAGAGACCATTGCATTGACCTATATGTGCAATACTCAGGACAGCTTATTTTTCAAATATATAGGATCCCCCTGTAAGGGATTCATTTTGATGATGAATGGCATCTAATCTTTCAGAACTAAATTGAGTGCATACAATTTAAAAAATAAACCATTTAAGAAAGTAATACCCTTGCAGTGATGTTTTGGTGCTAGGCCTACTGTAGTACATGAGCCTTTCCCCTCACCACACCAAAGAGTATAACAAAATCATAGTAATTCATACCTTATTATCATGCTTGTCAAACAGGTTGGGACAGAAATGCAAACTCCTGATTTTGGATATCTCCATCAAACTGAAATAACAGCTGTAGGCTGGATGCAGTGATTCAGGTACTGTATGAGGAAAGGGATACACGAGTTGAAAAGGTAGAGGATTGGTTAAATGTAGGCCTATCCAATATGGGAAAACGACCTAACTCTCCAACCTGTGTGCTTGTGTCATTCGGGTTAAGTTGGAGATGTAGCAGAAGATGTATTTCTGTGGACTGCAAAGATTATGGATCAATAAAATATTATTCCTTTTCTATTAGCATATTCCTTCAACATATTCAACCTTTTTCAGATCTGCATGACAGTCTACGTGTAGGGCAGAGGTGCTAGCAAATATTAGGGGCTATGAGGTGCAATTTGGAACTCAGTAATTCGTTTAAGTGCACAATTCAATATGTATTGCTGAAGCGTTACATACAGCGCGCTAGAAATGTAAAGGTAATGTCCTATTGAGTGAAAATCTGCAGCATTTACCGTGAATGCAGTCTCCACGAACGGGGAACATTGCCTTTAAATTTCAATCACACGTTTCTAAACACAGCTTTATGCAAGTAAAGTCATATCATATATCTGTTTTTAAATCACAACAGCTGTGATGGAAACAGGAAGTTTCGGTGTAATTTTTGACATGCCAACAGATAATTTGTTCGTTCAACATGGTAGGATATTTTGTGTCGATAAAATTAATTATGCAGTTAACCGCGTTGGAAACGACTTTATGCGCAAATATTGATATACAGTGCATTCGGAAAGTATTCAGACCCATAGACTTTTTACTAATTTTGTTACCTTACAGCCTTATTCTAAAATGTATTTTTTCCCTTCGTCAATCTACACACAATATCCCATAATGACTCAGCATTTTTAGATTTTTTTGTTTGTTGAAATATACATGTGAGATAAGTAATGCAAGATATGTAAACATTATTAAAGTGGCATTATTAAAGTGACTAGTGATCAATTTATTAAAGTGGCCAATATTTTAAAGTCTGTATGTAGGCAGTAAGGGCCTGGTCTTTGTACTTAAATCTGTGCTTGAAATTCAGTACTTGACTGAGGGACCTTACAGATGTTGTATGTATGGGGGAAAGAGGAAGGTGTAGACATTCAAAAATCATGTCAACCACTATTATTTCACACGGACTGAGTCCTAGTGGTTAAAGCATTGGACTACTAACCGAAAGGTTGCAAGTTAAAATCCCCAAGCTGACAAGGTACAAAATCTGTCGTTCTGCCCCTGAACAGGCAGTTAACCCACTGTTCCGAGGCCGTCATTGAAAATAATAATTTGTTCTTAACTGACTTGCCTAGTAAAATAAAGGTAACAAATAAATAAATATGTGATTTGTATTACAATTAAATATATTTCAATCCAACGTTGTAAATAACAAACATGAGCTGGCACACACCCAGAAAAATATATTTTATGTAGAGGTGCTGACTAACTGCGAATAAACTATAAACTATGAAATAAAGAGAGCCGCACAGTCCATATATAAAATCCCAGTCATTCACTTGGAAAAACGTAACACAACAAAATGTGAAAGGCACTGTATCTGAATGACTCCAGTTGTGTTGGTAGGGCAGAGGTGTAGGAGCTTGATGCTCTGTAACTGCTTGGAGACGACGGAAAGGAACTGGGGATCTGGAACCCAAGATGACTGCCCTAGATCGGCTGACCCCAAGGTGTGTTAAGGCATCTGGCAACCTGGTCCCTAGGAAACAATCTACAGAGTTTGTCTCTGAGAGGGGCTGTGAGATGGTGTGCCAAGAGTCACCGGCAGGTTATTCTGTAGTACCATTTGTACAGCCGAAATTTGTATTTTGGTGACGATTTAGGTCAGTTCCATTGAGTGTCTTGTTTTAATCATATGGATTTAGTTTGATGTTTCTACGATAATCCATGGAAAAGCTATAGCATAGAGATTTAAATGAAATTCATGTGATCAATTATTTATATAAAATGAATACTTCACTGTTTATGCAAATCAAAGGTTGTGTAAGTAGGACAGATTTTTTTAGAACAACGTGCACTTGTTTTGATGTTTATAACGAGGTTTCCATCCAACCACTTCATGCGGATGAATTACCTGATGACTGAAAAAAGTCACGACCCGGCTGATGGAAATAGGATATGCCGGTACAATTTGATAAATGCAGACTGACAATTTGTTCTTTCGACAGGGTGGGATTTTTTTGTGTCGTAATATTAATTATGCTAACAAAAATTGCGGTGGAAACGCCTTTATGCGCAAATATTGATATAATAGCCATCATATCGAAGTAAACTGGGATTCACGAGATGATATGTTGCGTGATCTTCCCACTACTACCCGGGAAACCATACAGTTTAGGCTACAGTACATGTTAATTAAATTTGGATGAACTTCAGTTAAAAGGTTATGATTGTTTTAAAATACAAATTATAAACAATTTAATTGGTGGAATTAACCACGTCACTGGGAAACTCAAGGGCCCTAGCGATCGCACATTCACCCCAGTCAAAAAAAATAAGAATAAAAAAAAATAAAAAAAATAATATATAAAAAATAATATATATATATATATATAAATAAATATATATCCTTCGTAGTAATCAGAGAGGAATGGACATTGTCAACATTTAAACAGGCTAACGGTGAATGTCTGAAATAAAACGTACTTGACCTTGGCGAATCACCGTCACAACTGGAGTTGGAGTGAACCTCGAACGGACCCTCTTTTTATGAAGCTGAGTGGTGTCTATGACAACCACTTTGGCGAGAGTAACCACACCTTTTGAGTACCGTCCTTCCGTCGTCTACACTAGTTAAATCCCTCTGCCTGAAACCTGTCTGTCAGTAATATTTTTAGGCGTGTTGGTGTAGAACCAGTTTAGTTACTTAGCTAGTTATAAAACGACTTGTATTAGCCAGCAAACATGGCTAAAGTCAACAGTGGTACCTCCAGTTGCAGAGTCATGATAATGGCTGGTAAATACTTGACGAACCCCTCACCGGGGCTTGTCCCGAGCACATGTCACCGGCGAATGTTAAAACTTCAGCGACGCTTGGCGAGTTCAAAGGCGGCCGGCCAGGGAGGCAAAACCCCGGCTTTGGCCCAGCACGAGTTCTCTAACTCTTTCTCAGCCTCTGACCGCTACGTTCTGTCAAACCGCACGTTAATTTATCGGGATGTGAAAGCGTTTCTCAGTGAAATTGGTGGAGACCCTCGAGAAGCTCGGTACTGGTTGACCCAATTTCAGAGAGCCAGTTTGGCACAAGCGCCAGCATTTGCAGTGCTCGAGGTAAGTGGCTAACAAGCTAGGATAATGCCAGTGTAACTTGCAAAAAAATGATAGGGGAACAATGAAAGAAAACTGTCAAACGGAATAGCTGGTTCGTTAGTGATTGAAGCGAACTAATAATTGTTGTGTACAGCTGTCAGAATTGAACTAGTTATTGCCTGGCATCAGTCCAAAAAGTTCAACTAAAAAGCTCATGATAACCTATCCAATTCTAATTATGCTATAACTAGCTAACTGTAACTAGTAGCTCGCAAATATCTCCTCCGTTTAACGTTCTGCGCAATGCTCATGTGCTACACACAAACCTTAGAAACAATAGTCGCTAGCAAAAATCGCTGGCGCTGCATAGCTTTATGGTCAGGAGGGAGTGTACCTCTTCACATTGTGAGGTGACTGTAGCTCAAGAGCAGGATAGGTTCAGTCAGCCACTTTTAGAGCAAGCGTGGCCAACCCTCCTCCTGAATAGTTACTGGGTGTACTAACTGCAGGCTTTTGTTCTAGCCCTGCTTGAACACCTTATTCTAATCAGCCACTCAGCAGGACTTTGAATACTGAATCAGGTGTGTTAGAGTGTATCTGGAATAAGATAGGGCCGGTACTGGACACTCTGCCGATAATAATCAAATTGCCTCCTCTACTAGAATAGTCCCAGTAAGCAAAATTATGTTTAAAATATGTATTTTCCAGATGTTGAAATCGGGATTATTTTCAGTTCTGAATGAAAGTTTTTCAAATATGTAATTTATATCAGCTACCCAACTTTATCAGGAGGAATTATTCTGAGCCTATTTGCAATGTGTTTACACAGCGGGAAATGCAGAATAATTATATTTTTCACTATGATCAGCTCGTAAAAAAATGTAAGGCTACAAACTTGAAGCCACTGATCATGACAATTTAGCCCTGCTGGATGCAACTCCTGAACAGCAGTTGTGAGTAGCCGGGTAGTTTTTCCTAACCACGTACTTCCACATCTGCATTGCTTGCTGTTTGGGGTTTTAGGCTGGGTTTCTGTATAGCACTTTGTGACATCTGCTGATGTAAAAAGGGCTTTATAAAATCATTTGATTTTTGATTCCATAGTGTCCATTTTACTTTGACCTGTCCTGTTTTTAGGATATGTTTAACATGTCAGAGCATTGTTTTATTTGATTGGGTGCCATTTAGGTTAGGCTATTTGACCGGAGAAACTGCATGATGTATAAAGTTTCCATCTCATTACATTGTCATACATTTTTATTTCCAGCCTGTAGGCTACGGAAAAGGCCACATACTCTTTCTACCACAGGCTATATCTGTTACATGATTTGTTAGATAATATTTTTTGGGGGACAGAATGTTGGTGGTGCGCCGCAGCAATGCGTCTCTCCAACAGCCCCCTGTAGAGGTGCGCTGGGAATGGACAGGATAAATATGTTGCATCCCTGCCTTTGACAAAGCGGACACTGCTTATTACAGGGTGGCATCAGCTCTCACCTAAAAAGCCAACATGCCACTTGAGAGAAATTGTCATTGTTTTTAGGCAGAATTATGTGATGTTTTATGTGTTGTTGGAGGTGCGTCTTGGTCAGTTTAGCTCAGAAAATGCCGCCCTAGTCAATCTTGCGTGTTATCCTGCCTAATGAGCAGTCAGGCTCTGCTACACGCCCAGTAGCTCTCATCATGGAAGGTTTTAGGATAGTGCGAGAGCCTGATTTTTATTATTATTATAAAAAATATTTTATAAAAGACAAGCAAGTGTAGAGGGAAGCAGTGTGGTGAGGAAAGGAGCTCCGTGTAGAGGGAAGCAGTGTGGTGAGGAAAGGAGCTCCGTGTAGAGGGAAGCAGTGTGGTGAGGAAAGGAGCTCCGTGTAGAGGGAAGCAGTGTGGTGAGGGAGGTTGGCGTCAAGTGCAAAAAGAGGGATACGTCCCATAGTAGCTCAGAGATGGAACCTGACGAGAGGAAGGCTGTAGTACCTGCAGTGAGGACTGCAGAATTTGTGCGAGGATGCAAAGGATGATTCTGGCCCAGTGGGAGTGAGATTCGTGGAGAGACTGGATCCTTGCATTTTGGCTGATCCATATGTGGTGTCAGGTTGGGTGGAGAAGAGGTTGGGGACTGTTGAGTCAGTGAGATTAAGTGATTGGACTAGTGGTGATTTTGTGTTTCTTCAGGGAGCGGGTGCTCCGGGTCACGCGATTAGGAACAAGAAATGTGACTTGCTTTGCCTTCCAGAGCAGGGTGCCGTTGAAAGGAGTGATAACGGGGAGGCATTAAGTGTTAAGGGGGATCAGTTGAAATGGAGGAGTCCCGTTGTCTGCGACGCCAGCCGCTTGGTGCGATGCATATCCGGAGGAGAGTGTGGGGAAACGGAGAAGACTCAGTCTTGCAGAGTCTTTGCCAGATAAGGTCAAGTTAGGAAGTTATCCCGTGAGAGATTCCGTTCCGAAAATACTACAGTGTTTTAGGTGTCAAGTTTATGGGCATGTTACAGCAGTGTGTAGGAGGGAGATTCCTTGAAGTGAGAAGTGTGCAGGAGGAATGTGAAGTATCGTTGGAGAAAGTGGTTAGTTGTGGGGGTGCCCATAGGGTTGGAGATGTGAGGTTGAGGTTGCCATGGTCATAGTAGTACAGAAAGTGTCGTATGCAGACGTAGTAGAGGAAGATGGTTACAGGGTGAGGGATACTGAGAGGATTCCTGTGAGTAACCAGAGACCAATAGAGAGGAATGGGAATAATGTGTTTCAGTAAGGTGGGTTTCTTAGCATTCATAGCCACGGTTGTCAACTGTACTGCGGAAATGGATTGGAATTCACAGAAAATAAAGATTGAGGCAGCAGAGAAGTACTTGGGATTGCGAAGATTTACCTTTTCCCATATTTTTTTTTATTATTGTATCAAGAATGTAATGTAGATAGGCTGTGACTGGCCTCACACACCAGTACAGTAGGTGGCGGTGTATGCGCCTAAAAGTTGGATGCGATCCGCCACGCCAAATCCGAAAGAAGAAGAAACTCTCGTCATGGTTAGCCCTTTTATGAGTTTTGATAAATTATTGATATCTAGCGCTTGTTCACTGACATTTGAAATCTATCTGCATGTCAGGTGGACAAATCTGTATTCGAGAGCCGAGAGATGCTGCAGAGTCTGGCGTTTGGGCTCTCGTTTCTGCAGCGGATGGACATGAAGCCAGTCGTGGTGATGGGACTGTCACGGCCTGAGGATGACGACGCTCCAGACGGGTTTACTTCCAACTCCAGGGCTGATATCGTTCAGCGGTGCCAGACCCTAACAGAGGTCCTACAGCACCACTCAGCCAGTGTCATACCTTTCTTCAGTGCAGAGGCCTTGCTGCTGGTGCAGGATCCACCCCAAGGAAGCAGGTCTCCCCTACCACACTTACCCTATCCTCCTTTGCATTACGATATTACTCGTTTGTTTTGACTTCTTTTTAAGAGGAATAACAGCCCTATGTGTTGTCAGTGCAGGGTCCTCCATTGCAGTGGACAAAGGCCTGCTCCAGTGGAGCCTGGACTGCGGGGCCATCCCCCTAGTGTGCCCTGTGGGGCGGGACACCACGGGCCGCTCGGTGGCCCTGGACTCGGTGAATGTCACGGCCTCCATCTCCAAGGTCCTGCAGCCACTCAAAGTCATGTTCCTCAACAGCTGGGGAGGCCTCCGCAATCAGAGTCACAAGGTGGGTTGATTTGGGGTTATTTTGGGGGGTTGGGTGGCAGATTGCTGGAGGTTAAGTATTTTCTCAACGTTCATGGTACTTGACCTACAGCATGTAGTTAAGGAGCTTGTCGCTGTCTTCTTTGCTCTTTGAAGGTAGGCCCATCAGACTTTTCACAGCAGATAAGTCCGTACATTTCCTGTACATTAGAAGCAGTAGGCTATTTACTCCCAATCAAAGAGGCCTGACACCTGCCTGCTCTCCAGTATAGGACTACAGGGAACTGCCAAAATAAAGGAAACACCAACATAGTGTCTTAATAGGAGATTGGGCCATCACGAACACCAGAACATCTTCAATGCGCCTTGGCATAGATTGTACAAGTGTCTGAAACTCTATTGGAGGGAGACATGAGAAATCCGTAATATGGTGTTTTGTTGATGGTGGTGGAAAATGCTGTTTCAGGTGCTGCTCCAGAATCTCCCATAAGTGTTCAATTGGGTTGAGATGTGGTGATTGAGATGGCCATGGCATATGGTTTACATTGTTTTCATGCTCATCAAACCATTCAGTGACCTCGTGCCCTGTGGATGGGGGCATTGTCATCCTGGAAGAGGCCACTCCCATCAGGATAGAAGTGCTTCACCATAGGTTGAAGTTGATCACACAAAAGGGCTGTGTATTTATTGGTGTTTACCTTTCCCTCTAAGGGGAAAGTCAATCACCACCTTCCAGAGACACCTGAAACCCCACCTCTTCAAGGAATACCTAGGATAGGGTAATCCTTCTCACCCCCCCCCCCTTAAATGAATGCACAGTGGCTGTTCCCTGGATGTCTCCATAACTCAAGTCTGCTAAATGACTTAAATGTAATGTAAATGTAAGGGGAGAACCTAAACCATTTACTCAAAGAACCCTGTTTCTCTTTATTTTGTTCACCTTGATGTGTTTCTGTCCCACTCTCCTGTCCACATATCAGGTGCTGGATCTAGTGTCTCTGCCCGGTGATCTTCCCAGTCTGTCGGGGGCGCCGTGGCTGAGCTTGGCCGAGCGTCGGAGGGTGGGCACCATCGCCCAGCTCCTGAACCAGCTTCCCTGCGAGTCCTCTGCAGTTATCACCTCTGCCAGCACAATGCTCACAGAGCTGTTCAGCCACAAGGGTGAGGGAGACCTGTATGTGTGTGACCCCCCCACTGACTAACCCCTATGTCTAACCGATGCTCTCTACACACTCACTCACACTCTGCACCTGTCACTGCTGCTGTTGATGGCACGTGGGGCTCACCTCTCATGTTGCTGAGCAGAGTTTGGGGCCCCTTAAGGCAGGCATAGGCGTTCCGCAACTTCAGTCCTCTGGAGTCAGTCCCTGCTCTCTCCCTTTCTGCTGCTTCCCTTTTATCTCCCAGGGGCTTTTATGTATCAAGTATCTCAGAGTAGGAGTGCTGATCTAGGATCAGGTCCTTCCTGTCCATATAATCGTATTCATTATGCTCCGAGACACTTCATACATACGGCCGCCGGTGTCCCAGTTCTTAATCACTCGCTGAATTGAAGTAAAGAACAGACCCCAGCAGACACTCTGGCCCTCGAGGTGTAGTAGACCACAGGAGGTTGGTGGCACCTTAATTGGGGAGGAGGGAAACGCGGTAATGGCTGGAGCGGAATGAGAGGAATAGTTTAAAAAATACATCGTTTGATGCCATTCGCTCCGTTCCGGCCATTTATGAGCCATCCTCCCCTCAGCAGCCTCCACTGTAGTAGACTGTATGTCCACGCATGCAGCTCATGTTGTGCACGGCATCTATGTGTATCTGTGACACCTGAAATCCAACCAAGGGTCATGTTAAGGTCCTAGGATGTGTATTTTGAGAAGTGACCTTAGCACAGCAGAGGTTTTAAAGATGCACTCGTTGACCTGGGTGTCTCCATTTCTTTATCATACAGCACAGATATGTAAATGTGAGCCACGGCATGCAAAGTCTACACGACAGGTAATCGATCCTTCACTGACCTAACTGGTTAGATTTATCCCATTCCGTACACTCAAAGTACTGACACAAGGAAATGGCAGACTCCTCAACAGTCCTTGGGTAATTCACTTTTCAAGCTAGTTCACCTTGTCCTCAACATTGTTTCGTGGCATGTGTGCTTCCTGATTTGACATGCTTTGTGTACACAATTGTTCATTTTCACCCCTGCTGTTTTCATAGGTTCTGGTACACTGTTCAAGAATGGAGACCCCATTCACAAGTGAGTAGTTCAGTCTCTTGTTGTGGAAATTCAGCACTGCGAGAGACTTGGTCATTTCTTCAAACAATCATCTTTATTTAATATCGATTTAATTATTGCAATGAGGCTGGTCGACTGAGTAACCTAACCTTTACACAAATGCAGAGTACTATATATAGCTGACACTAGCAATGCTCAGCCATGGTTGGTTCAATCCCCTCTCATGCAGACCAAGGAGCATCATAAGCCACTCTGGGTTCATCCTGTCGTTATCTGCACTTGGGTTGTTGTCTTAACCCCTCTCTGGCTTAGTTTCCCAGATGCAAGGATGATTTAGAGACAATGAGGAATTGTTCTAAACTCCTCCTGGCTATCTCGGTTACACCCACCACATATTGTCTATGTAATGCAGTCTTTAACTCATTTGTCAGCTCAAGCCGTCTCTAGTGACGATACGTCCAGATTAGCTGCAGGAACTAGTGGAGCCTATGAAAACACAGACACTAACAGGACAGTGTTACTATTAGTTAAATATCAATTGTTAACCATTTAATATAAAATAAATCAGCTAAATATGTAAGTTCTCTATCATACTCTCTTCTCTGTTAGCTTGCAATTTTGCTTTCAACTTGGATGTGT
Organism: Oncorhynchus masou masou; assembly: GCF_036934945.1. NCBI lineage: Eukaryota > Metazoa > Chordata > Actinopteri > Salmoniformes > Salmonidae > Oncorhynchus > Oncorhynchus masou. The sequence goes on along the minus strand of NC_088225.1, from coordinate 2,892,284 downwards.
TCACTGTGGGCGGAGCCTCCTATCTTGAGTCGTGCATGTTTAACCTGACTTACGGAAACTCTTCCATTGACGTCAGTGCAAGATTTTTGTGTGAAATTTAGGAACAGTTAGGCTACTTGCTCATGCCATTTACTTCTGACATTCTATCGCTTAGTTTCCTCACTAAGCCTTTTGTATCGGCACCATAATAATAATTTCACCTGTCACAGTGATCGCTCTGGAACCATAAGTCTAGGGAGACAAGTGTCTGTTCACACACCACAGGTGGTATTTTCCACTTCTAATCGCACACAGGCTGTGCACAGAGTACTCCCTCATGACAAGCCCGTGCAGTTGGCCGTTGTACTATCTGAGGTGAAACAAGGACATTGGAACAAATACTCTCCTACAACCACAACTCCTTAACTAGATGTAGAGTTTGCAAGTTAAGGTTTGCGCAGGAAGAAAAAGATCAACTACAGATTTATAGTGTTTTTGATAAGATCAATTCTGACTTCAGTCTTTTATGCACTGCATGTGTGCAATTAGGCATGGGGAAAGGTGACTTTTCCCCTGTCAGCCAATGAATTAATTCTGACTTTGAGGCGGGTGATGCCTGTCATCCCAAGGGTCTTGTCATAGATAGTTGAGCTTGTCAGGTATCTGTTAAAAGTGATGCAAAGTTAATCACAACTACAATTACTGTGTGCAACTACCATCTCCCTCTCTATCCTTTTGTTTGGCCAGGTACAGCACTCTGGATGACATAGACCTAGACCGCCTACTGGCCCTGATAAACAAGTCTTTCGGAAAGAACCTGAGGGAGGATTACATTGAGTCACTCAAAGGCCGCCTCCACTCCATCTACCTCTCTGAAGGGTAGCCCCCCCCCCCCCCCCCCCACACACACACACACACACACACACACACACGTCTTCATGTGTGGCATCCTTTTTTCCTTTGCCTTTTCCTGATCTGTGACTACATTCCGATTCTCTACCCTTCTCCAGATGTGTAAACTTGTACAATCCGCTCTCATAGATGAACACAAAAAAATGTTGTGCGGAATATGGCAGTGGAAGGAAACTTCCTCCAGCCATGCTTACACCAACCCAATGATTTTCAATGCATGAGGAGGAGTGAACGAGTCCACGCTACTGGAGAAGGGTAGGTAAAGAACGGGAACCTTGCCCGTGTCTCAAAGAAACCGCAACATGGAATGTTCTATCACCTGCAGGTACAGTGCAGCAGCCATCATCACCAGGGAGCCTCTGAGCAGCGATACGCCCTATCTTGACAAGTTTGTGGTGAGCAGCAGCAAGCAGGGTGAGGGCACCAGCCAGATCCTGTGGGAGTGTATCAGGCAGGACCTGGGAAAGCTCTTCTGGAGGTCCCGTGCCACCAACCGCATCAACCCCTGGTGAGGAGAACATGACACTGCACAATGGACACAAGAAACATGACTTATGGCTGTTTTGGCCCCACATAATGGCTGAAGTATCAGAGTCAAGTTGAGAGTATCTAGAAGATTTTCTCTCCAATTCTGCGGGGCAATTTGTCAAGTTTTTTTTTCACTACCAAAAAATTCATTCATTTATTTTTTATTTTATTTTTTTAACTGTGAATTAAAAATAAAAGTCTAGCTCTGTCTTTCTAATGTAGATGTTTTGGATACTAGTTGTCCCTGCCTGAACCAACACCTAGACTCACTGCTGTGTACAGGGTTGTGTCTTTTTTTTTTTTTTTTTTTTGTAATTTATTTTTTCCTTCCTTTTCTCCACCTATCCTCAGGTACTTCAAGCATTGCGACGGAAGCTTTGTCAACGGCAGCTGGATTGTATTTTGGTTCGGTCTCTCAGACATCAGGGAGTCGTACCAGCTCGTAGAGTATGCCAAACGCGTTCCAGACTCCTTCCACGGTCCGATAATGGGGGGAGCCCCCCAGCAGCCACCCCCAGGATCCTGAATGAACTCTCCCAACATTCCTCTTCCAAGCCTAAATAAATGGTTGCAGAACACCATGCTAAAATAAGCAGTTCCTCCCATTGAGAAAAACTGTTTTGTGATGTGATGTGGTATTGCTTGGTGGCTTGGTGCAGTAGGTCATTGTTTTGAGTGCCAGAGAGCATCTTGGGTTAGACTGCGGTGGTTATATTTGGATCTGGCAGAATTGCAGTAAGCTTGCCTTCAGCACTCTGGCTGCTGAAGGTTTGTTTGGTGGAAAAGGTTGTACATTTAGTCTGGATTCACCCCCCTCATGTAGTTGATTTCACTACTGTGCTTGGGCCAAATCCCAAATTGAGGTACATGCTCAAAACTCACACTCTGTGCACCTTGCATTGATGTCATTGGGGGATATGTGAGTGTTGGAAGGCAGATCTCAAGTTATGATTTGGCTCTTAGAAAGCCTTGAAGCAAAATCTAATTTAAGAAATACATGATGAGAGATTAATGTCTTCTGGAGTTTATAGAGTGGCTTCCCTTTTTCATCTTGGGGCTTTTTAAAAACATATTTTTTTACATTTCAGAAATATGTTTCAAATACAAACATTTCAAGATTGTGCTTTAAGAGACTTGTGCCAATGTTTACATTTCAAAGGGTATTTCTTCAGTGTATATCTAGCATCCGGTCACTTTCATGCTGGATTAACCACAGTGGTCAATGCCAGTATCATTTTTTTTTACACTTTTGTCTTAACTCTACAACAAATGTGAAGTTAAAATTTTTATGTGACATTTTTTACTTGAATCTCAAGAATTACAAATAGACTCAATGCCGGTTTTGGAGTTACAGTAGTCCATTCAAGGACCAAGGTAATCTAAAAAATGCAGCTAGCCTTTTACATGGCTGACCTCCACTGTTAAATGCACAAAAGATTGCCAATCAAATTAACTGACTTAAAATGGGCATGATTTTAGTCATCTGGGGGACAAAAAACAGTAATTGACTTCATACATTCTGGAGGTTTACAACATGCATATTTTGAACAATAGTTGAAATGTATAAAAATTATCAGCCATTAGTTCAACGTGTAATTTTACATGGAATTAAAGTTTACATTTTGAAACACACAAACCTACTGTGGATTTTGTCTGGAATTCCATGAATGCCTTAAATTCACTCCAACAATCCAGTGGACAAGGGATGCAAACTAGTGGGGGGGTTGAAGAGGCAACCAATTTACTAGTTAAAACATCAGCGCACGCTCTGGAAAGGCAGCTTTTCAGTTACAGCAGCACGTCCCCTGAACAGTGTTGCCATCTTAGTGACTTGGTCGCTATATTTAGTGAGTATTCAGACCCCTTTAGCGACACAACATGAAACGTTACATAATACAGAACATTAGTAGACAAGGACAGAACTACATCACATAGTTTTTTTTTTTTTTTTTTTAAGGCACACACAGCCTACATATCAATAGGTACTCACAAACTACCTCGGTCAAATAGAGGAGAGGCATTGTGCCGTGAGGTTGCTTTATCTGTTTTTTGAAACCAGGTCACAATTGAGCAATATGAGTTCCATGCAATATGAGTTCCATGCAATAATGGCTCTACATAATACGCTTTCTTTAATATTTTCTGGCTTTGAGGACTGTGAAAAGTCCCCCGGTGGAATGTCTGGTGGGGTACGTGTGTGTCAGAGCTGTGTGTAAGTTGACTGTGCAAACAATTTGGGATTTTCAACACAATGTTACTTATAAGAAGAAGTGATGCAGTCAGTCTCAACTCTTAGCCAAGAGAGACTGGCATGCATAGTATTTATATCAGCCACCTGAATACAATGAAGAGAAAGACGTTCCGCTCTGTTCTGGGCCAGCTGCAGCTTAACTTGGTCTTTCCTTGCAGTACTCGACCACACAACTGGACAACAATTAAGATTAGACAAATCACAAAGCCCGCAGGACTTGCTTTTTGGAGTGTGGTGTCAAAAAAGCAGAGCATCTCTTTATTACGGACAGACTTCTCCCCATCTTTACAACCAATTTATCTATGTGTTTTGACCATGACAGTTTACAGTCTCTAGGGTAACGCCTAGTAATTTAGTCTCCTCAACTTCTTCAACAGCCACACAATTCATTACCAAATTCAGCCGAGGTCTATAACTTAGAGAATGATTTGTACCAAATACAATGCACTTCGTTTTAGAGATGTCCGGGACCAGTTTATTACTGGCCACCCATTCCAAAACAGATTGCAACTCTTTGTTAAGTGTTTCAGTGACTTCATTCGCTGTGATTGCTGATGTGTGTCTGGTTGAATCATCAGCATACATGGACACACATGCTTTGTTTAATGCCAGTGGCAGGTCATTGGTACGCCATACTTTACATGTTTGACATTAGAGAAGCTTCCATTAAAGAAAGATAGATCTGAATCCACAATATGGTAGAGTTTGAAAAGCCATAACACATATGTCTTTTTAACAACAGGTTATGGTCAATAATATCAAAGGCTGCACTGAAATCTTATCATCAATTTCTTTCAACCAATCGTCAGTCATTTGTGTCAGTGCAGTACATGTTGAGTGACCTTCTCTATAAGCATGCTGATAGTCTTGTTAATTTGTTTACAGATAAATAGCATTGTATTTGGTGAAACACATTTTTTCCCAACAGTTTGCTAAGAGCTGGTAGCAAGCTTATAAATATGCTGTTAGAACCAATAAAAGCCGCTTTACAACTCTTGGGTAGTGGAATTACTTTGGCTTCCTTCCAGGCCTGAGTTGAAATACTTCCTTCTAGGCTCAGATTAAAGATACGACAAATAGGAGTGGCTAGAGTCAGCTACCATCCTCAGTAGCTTTCCATCTAAGTTGTCAATGCCAGGAGGTTTGTCATTATTGATCGATAACAATACATTTTCCACCTCTCCCACACTAACTTTACAAAGTTTAAAGTTGCAATGCTTTTCTATCGTTATTAGTTTTTTTTATGCATGAATACGATGGCTCACTGTTTGTTGTTGGCATTTCCTGCATACATTTGCTCACTTTGCCAATGAAGAAACCATTAAAATAATTGACATAATCAAATAGTTTTGTGATGAATAAGCCATCTGATTCGATGAAATATGAAGTTGAATGTGTCTTTCTGGAAGCGAAAGAAACGCACACCAATTTATGCGAGGTGTTGGCTAGCGGAGTGGAACACTTGAAAAAATAAAGGAGTGCCGCACACTCTAGCGGCTCAGATGCATCAATATTTATATAGGTTTCGACAGACAAGCTGTCTTCATCAGGGTATAACGACAAAACACTGCGGGATGACTAATTTATATAGTGTCAAAAGACACACATAGGCAGTGTTGCCAACTCATCAGTAAGGAAAGTAGCTATTTATTTTTATTTAAAAAATAAATACAATTGTTGGCAGATTCATTTTATTTTTAAAGTATTTTATTTTATTTTATTCAAAATACAGATCAACAATTTACATTCTTACATCAAAACATTACATCAAAACAGAATGCAGGTATTAATGAGAAAATACTGGAACAAACAACAAATATTTAAATAAAACAAACAATTCTAGTGCAATTGTAATTACTCTGAGAAAATCTTATTGTAATGATTTAGGAAGATGTTATTCTTGTTATTGTTTACTAGGGTTAATGTTTTAATAAAATAGTTCAATTCAATCCAAAAAGATGTAATTTTGGTATAGAATTTTGGAATATTTGTTTGTGTATGAAGTATTTGGCAACAAGAATTTAAAAAATCACAATAATTTCAGTGGTCTTGTTATCATTGCAATAGTAACATATATCTTTCATGTCAAAAACATAGGTAGTGTTCATAATGGTAAATACGTATTTTGCAAGGTTTTCCCAAAATGACACAAATTTACATTCAAAGAACAAATGAGACAGATTCTCACCTTGTTTTTCACAGAAAAGCAGATATCATCAATAGCCACAAATTTGGATATTATAGAATTACATAGATATATCTTATGTAACATTTTGAAGTGCACTTCCTTAACTTTGTTTGGTATACAATGTTTTTAAGGCCTTAACCATGCATTTTCCAGGCAATGTCAGGAATAAACATGTTCCAGAAAAACGTTCCTCTCGGTGTGAGTTGGTTTTGTGAATGAAGAATTTGTCTTATATATTTATTACCTCAAGATCTCTCAAGTAAGCCGACAAATCCCAATCTGAGTTCTGGATAAACTTTGTGATCATTACCAAAATTAAGATGAGTTTTCTTTAGTGTAGTTAGACCACTGGGAACAGCTTTGTTCACAGAAATAAACTCTCTGAAAGGTATTGGGAACTCTTTCAATGTTATAAATTGTTCATATGTGAGAATATTACCCTTCTGTCGAAAACATCAAGAACAAAGTCAATATTCCTCTCATGCCAGCTGGGGTAGAACAATGAGTTATTCCTTACAGTTATGTCTGAATTATTCCACAAAGGAGCTTTATGTGGGAAAAAAATATTCAGGAAACATATTTTCCAGGTCATTAAAGCTTGTTGGTGAAACCTAGCCAATTTTGCAGGTATGGAAAGTAGCTATTGGCTGTCCTAAAATTCGCTAATTGACGTCATCGGCCAATTTGCATAATTTACCATGTGATTGTAATTGTGATGGACGCTGCAGGAGAGAAGAATAACGTCTTGGGAGAGACAAAAAGTGAGTAAAAAAACACCCTAAATATATTTAGAATTACAAATGAACGTTCTTCTGTCGATTCTTGTTTTTTTTAATGTCACAATTCCAACCCTCCTCTTTTATCCGGGCTTGGGACCGGCAAAAGTTACCCAAAATAGACATTCTGCCGGAGTTACTTCGGTTTTTATTTTCATTTTTTTGTTTATTTTTCTTAATTTGTTTTTGGTTTTTGAACCTTATGGTCCACTTAGGCGCCTACAACAAGTCACAGTAAAACATGAACATTTTAACCATAACATTTTTTTTACATATACAATCTAAAAAGACAATAGAAACAAACTGTCAATGGCAATATGAGAAAATGATGGTAACTAGTCTGGCCCTAATCAGGTTAATTGTAAAAAATAAATAATAATGTAACGTAAACCAGGGCGGGATCAGCAAGCGGCGGCTTCCGGCATGCGCGATTAATTTCCAGTCTGGACGCGGAGGGGTGAACATCTCCTGCTCTGACTGCAGCGCGAATACTGGGCGGCTGAGAGTGCTTTTGGACGGGGGTGGGCACCCGCTGAGAGTGCTTTTGGACGGGGGTGGGCACCCGCTGAGAGTGCTTTTGGACGGGGGTGGGCACCCGCTGAGAGTGCTTTTGGACGGGGGTGGGCACCCGCTGAGAGTGCTTTTGGACGGGGGTGGGCACTCGCTGAGAGTGCTTTGGGACGGGGATGGGCACCCGCTGCTCGTTGAGACGAGTAAGAACGATACGTGTTTTCACGCCAGAGTCTCCAATAACACCAGAAAAAGTAGCTAGATTTGTCGCTAGTCGCTTTTTGTTTTGTTCTGTTTTTTTTTTGTCGCTATTGTGGTCTGAATACTCGCTAAATATAGCGACTAAGTCGCTAAATTGGCAACACTGCACACCGATGCCTGTAATCATGGCCGGGTGTGGCCTGATATCATTGTTTAATTATCATATTAAAATAGCATACAAATAACAGATGGATAGCGTACGATCATAGATACCATTTGGCTGCATAGGCCTACAAACATTTACAATAGCAAAATCACAAGAATGGCTTCAGATCAAAGTCTACGTTGAGACCGAAGGGAGCAAGGGCAGCCTCTCGTTTAAACGATACATTGTCGAGGTCACCCCCTCTCCTGGGGAGGGTGACATGTTCGAGGCCAATATAACGTAGAGACGAAATCGAGTCGTTTTCTTCCAAAATGTGGGCCGCAACTGGGTGTCGAGTTTTTGCACCTAATGATGCTCCGAGAAACGTACTTTTAATTCGCGCTTTGTATAACCCAGATCATTTTTACCACAAGAACAAGTTATAAGATAAATAACTGTCTAAGTGGAACCCGTGATAACTCCTTTTGATTGGGATCTGTTTCCCTGTGTGTTTTAAAGGATCTACATGTATAAGTGCCATTGCATTGAGCACAGCCATTACATTTGTAGTTTCCATCCAGTAGGGGAGCAAATAGACGTTGTGCAGGGATATCTTGGTGGTAAATCAGAGTTTACCAATTGATTTCTGAGGTGTCTGCCCCGAGAGAATACGACCAAGGGAAAGTATCGGAAATTTGTTTCCGAACCATCATCGGTTCTTTGAATGTGCCAATGTTTGAATAATTCCCTTAATTTGTTCAGAGCACTTCGAATAGCGGGTAGTTAGAACGCAAGAATGCTTATTTTTGGTAGAATCACCTTGAAAAGGTCATGTTTTGAATTTTCTCAATGGCAGTATTTATCTGACCATTTTTGTACCCCTTCTACTTGAATTTTCTTTGCATCTCAGCCATATTTCTGTCGAAATCCTTTTTTTCTCTTTTTTTTACCAATTCTTTCGACTCGACAGACTTGGCTGTAGGGCACACTATTTTTCAATGGAAGTGGGTGACAACTATCAGCCCTCAACAAACTGTTACGATCAGTAGGTTTCCTGTAAAGATCAGTGTATAGAACATCTTCACAGAAGATCAAGGAAACTGATTTGACGTGTATCAGATTACATAGTAAATCTCAGATGCTCAAAACAGGAGTTAAGAAAAGCATGGAACACCTGGAGCTGTTTTGCATCACCCCTCCATTGAACAAAAATATCATCAATATACCGTTTCCAAAGAATGTTAGGCAAGAAAACATTTGAGAGAATTGAAAATGGACTGTTTCTCTTTGTAACCCACATGCAAATTAGCGTAGTTAAAAGCCATTGGGGGATCCCATAGCAGTACCCTTCGTCTGAATAAAGAAATAATTTATAAACATGAAGTAGGTGTGTGTGTGTGTGTACTATTTAGACCAATGCTATAATGGATGCACTGGAAGGTAATTCATTATGATCACGTTGCAGAAGAAAATGTTCCATAGCTTCAATACCGCCCTCGTGTGGAATATTTGTGTAACGACTCAACATCACAAGCAACTAACGAAGTATTCTTAGGTCACTTCTGGTGTCCTTTACAAAGGAGTGGAGCCGTTTTGCGAGTGGTCTCATATAAAAGTCAATAGAGGGGCTGTTAATGCATCAATGCCTGCTACAATAGCCACACCATTGTTTACCATATTCAGCCGAGGTCTAGAATTTAGGGAATTATTTGTACCAAATACAATGCACTTAGTTTTAGAGATGTTCAGGACCAGTTTATTACTGGCCACCCATTCCAAAACAGATTGCAGCTCTTTGTTAAGGGTTTCAGTGACACACATGCTTTGTTTAATGCCAGTGGCAGGTCATTGGTACGCCATACTTGACATGTTTGACATTAGAGAAGCTTCCATTAAAGAAAGATATATCTGAATATGGTAGAGGTTGGAAAGCCATAAAATATATATATATATATATTTTTTTTAACAACAGGTTATGGTCAATAATATCAAAGGCTGCACGTAAATCTTGCAGTACAGCTCCCTCAATCTTCTTATCAATTTCTTTCAACAGTTGGAATTGACTAAACTTTGATCGTTGAGGTAGTAAATGAATGATAGGAAATGAAAGGGACTGGGTTCTATGTCGGAAGTTAATGGTTCCCTGAAGAAAGACGGCTTGCTTCGGAAAGTGTTGTTGTGGGGGGGTGAGAAGAGAGCAACGTGTCCGTCTGTTTCCCGATTCACATCTGTGTATTAGATGGAGGTGAAGGTGAGGACAGATTAGTTTAAGGGAGTAATAAAGGTTTATTATTCTGTTACATTTTATGGCTCCACACAAAGATAATAAAGAGGGTAAGGTTTGGAGAGGAGTGTTTTTAAGTAGGATTTGTATATAACTGATGAGATGTATATATTTTTTTGCTGTCTCATTACAGCTGTACAGAACCTTAGGGAAGACTTAAACTTGGTTAATGCTTCTCTAGTGTCCGTGAGTCATTTACTCTGAAAAATAAGAACCTAACACAACAAATGGTCATTTGTGTCAGTGCAGTACATGTTGATGACCCTTCTCTTTAAACATGCTGAATGTCTGTTAATTTGTTTACAGATAAATAGCATTGTATTTGGTGAAACACCATTTTTTCCAACAGTTTGCTAAGAGCTGGCAGCAAGCTTATAAATATGCTGTTAGAACCAATAAAAGCCGCTTTACAACTCTTGGGTAGTGGAATTACTTTGCTTTCCTTCCAGGCCTGAGTTGAAATACTTCCTTCTAGGCTCAGATTAAAGATACGACAAATAGGAGTGGCTAGAGTCAGCTACCATCCTCAGTAGCTTTCCATCTAGGTTGTCAATGCCAGGAGGTTTGTCATTATTGATCGATAACAATACATTTTCCACCTCTCCCACACTAACTTTACAAAGTTTAAAGTTGCAAAGCTTTTCTATCGTTATTAGTTGTTTTTTTTTATGCATGAATACGATGGCTCACTGTTCGTTGTTGGCATTTCCTGCATACATTTGCTCACTTTGCCAATGAAGAAACCATTAAAATAATTGACATAATCAAATAGTTTTGTGATGAATAAGCCATCTGATTCGATGAAATATGAAGTTGAATGTGTCTTTCTGGAAGCGAAAGAAACGCACACCAATTTATGCGAGGTGTTGGCTAGCGGAGTGGAACACTTGAAAAAATAAAGGAGTGCCGCACACTTAGCGGCTCAGATGCATCAATATTTATATAGGTTTCGACAGACAAGCTGTCTTCATACGATGGCTCACTGTTCCTTGTTGGCATTTCCTGCCTAAGTTTGCCAACTGTGCCATTGAAGTAACCAATAAAATACTTGGCAAAATCAAATAGTTTTGTAATGATTTGATGACTTGTTGAATTTGTCTCTCTGCCCATAATTTCATTTGAAGTACTCCAACGCTTTTTTTTCTCCATCATTCTTTATATAATTGATCTTGGCTTCATAATTCAGTTTCTACTTCTTGTTGAGTTTAGTCACATAATTTGCCAATTTGCAGTAAGTCAGCCAGTCAGATGTGCAGCCAGACTTATTATCCACTATGCAACATCTCTTTCAAGCATACAGTTTAAATTCCTCATCAATCCACGGAGCCTTAACAGTTCTAACAGTCAGTTTCTTAAACGGGTGCATGTTTATCACTAATTCATCAAGTGCAGGATATTAATCACATCAGACCAACAAACATGTTGAACGTATGGTGGGGAAATTACTATATTGTTATTGCATCAAATGGTTGTTTTATGCAACAGAATGCAGTGGTTCTCAATCCTGGTCCTGGGGACCCAAAAGGTTGCACGTTTTTGCCCTAGACAGCTGAGTTTAAATCATCTCAGCAAAAGGCTCTGATCATTTGAATCAGCTGTTGTACAGTCGTGGCCAAAAGTTTTGAGAATGACACAAATATTAGTTTTCAGTCTGCTGCCTCAGTTTGTATGATGGAAATGTGCAAATACTCCAGAATGTTATGAAGAGTGATCAGATGAATTGCAAAGTCCCTCTATGCCATGGAAATTAACTGAATTCCCCCCCCCAAAAAAAAAAAAACAAACATTTCCACTGCATTTCAGCCCTTCCACAAAAGGACCAGCTGACATCATGTCAGTGATTCTCTCGTTAACACACATTTGAGTGTTGACAAGGCTGGAGATCACTCTGTCATGCTGATTGAGTTTGAATAACAGACTGGAAGCTTCGAAAGGAGGGTGGTGCTTGGAATCACTGTTCTTCCTCTGTCAATCATGGCTAACTGCAAGGAAACACGTGCCATCATCATTACTTTGCACAAAAGGGCTTCACAGGCAAGGATATTTCTGCCAGTAAGATTGCACCTAAATCAACCATTTATCGGATCATCAAGAACTTCAAGGAGAGCAGTTCAATTGTTGTGAAGGCGGCTTCAGGGAGCCCAAGAAAGTCCAGCAAGCACCAGGACCGTCTCCTAAAGTTGATTCAGCTGCGGGATCGTGGCACCACCAGTACAGAGCTTGCTTGGGAATGGCAGCAGGCAGGTGTGAGTGCATCTGCACTCACAGTGAGGTGGAGACTTTTGGAGGATGGCCTGGTGTCAAGAAGGGCAGCAAAGAAGCCACTTCTCTCCAGGAAAAACATCAGGGACAGACTGATATTCTGCAAAAGGTACAGGGATTGGACTGCTGAGGACTGGGGTAATGTCATTTTTTTTCTGATGAATCCCCTTTCCAATTGTTTGGGGCATCTGGAAAAAAGCTTGTCCGGAGAAGACAAGGTGAGCACTACCATCAGTCCTGTGTCATGCCAACAGTAAAGCATCCTGAGACCATTCATGTGTGGCGTTGCTTCTCAGCCAAGGGAGTGGGCTCAATCACGTTTTTGCCTAAGAACACAGCCATAAATAAAGAATGGTACCAACACATCCTCAGAGAGCAACTTCTCCCAACCACCCAGGAACAGTTTGGTGACGAACAATACCGTTTCCAGCATGATGGAGCACCTTGTCATAAGGCAAAAGTGATAACTAAGTGGCTCGGGGAACAAAACATTGATATTTTGGGTCCATGGCCAGGAAACTCCCCAGACCTTAATCCCATTGAGAACTTGTGATCAATCCTCAAGAGGCGGGTGGACAAACAAAACCCCACAAATTCTGCCAAACTCCAAGCATTGATTATGCAAGAATGGGCTGCCATCAGTCAGGATGTGGCCCAGTTAGTTGACAGCATGCCAGGGCGGATTGCAGAGGTCTTGAAAAAGAAGGGTCAATTCTGCAAGTATTGACTCTTTGCATCAACTTCATGTAATTGAAAAAGCCTTTGACACTTATGAAATGCTTGTAATTATACTTTAGTAACATCTGACAAAAATATCTGAAACACTGAAGCAGCAAACTTTGTGGAAATTAATATTTGTATCATTCTCAACTTTTGGTCACAACTAGTGCTAGGGCAAAAACAAAAATGTGCACTCCTTCGGGTCCCCGGGACCAGGATCGAAAACCAGTGGAAAAGGGTTCTTCGAACTCTATTGTGTCTGTGTGAACTGAGAGAAGCTTCTGAGCTTGAACTCTAGCAACTTATTTATGATGGTCTTGTCCTCTCTCAGAGCCCGCATTCCATAGACAGTTTGTGTAATGGGAGGTACCAGGGTGTAGATGGCTTGGGTATGGATAATGATGTTTCCACACAATGGGAACAGTCTTTACAGCAGATACTGTCTGCTATGAATGATTCATTTCTTTCATATGAATCCTAACCTTTTTGACCCATTCCACACATCTGTCATGTAGACTAAGGTGGTGTGTCTTTGCTATAAAATATATTTGTATTCTTTGTGTCAGGGCTCTCAACCCAACAGTCAAGTGTTGTGTCGACCAGCCATCGTTATTGCAGAGCACTCACATCATTCACTTGTGTGTGGTGTGACCTGCTTTCCTTTAATACGTTTTGAATAAAGTAATATCCTGATTGGTGATATCTTGTGTCTCCTCATTATCGATTAGAATTTCCACAACAAACATCATCCACATAAGAGTTACAGCTAAATATTGTGTATGTTATCTTATACACTATTTTAGGTCCAGTTTTTGGAACTTAGGCTTTCCTGGATATAGCCACTATATTGTGATCACTGCATCCAATGAGTATGGATACAGCTTTAGTTCAACAGTATTAGGAAAAAATGTGATCGATACATGTGGATAACCTTGTTCCCATATCGTGGATTCAGAGCTGTCTAGCTAATAGAACTCAAAGGTGTTCTTTAATGGAAGCTTCTCTAATGCTCAGTCCCCTCCTGTACTCCCTCTCCACCCACGACTGCATGGCCAGGCACGACTCCAACACCATCATTAAGTTGCAGATGGCACAACACCTGATCAACGACAAGACAGCCTATAGGGAGGAGGTCAGAGACCTGGCCAGGTGGTGCCAGAATAACAACCTATCCCTTAACGTAACCAAGACCAATGAGAAGATTGTGGACTACAGGAAAAGGAGGACCGAGCACGCCCCCATTCTCATCGATGGGGCTATAATGGAACAGGTTGAGATCTTCAAGTTCCTTGGTGTCCACATCAACAACAAACTAGACTGGTCCAAACACACCAAGACAGTTGTGAAGAGGGCATGACAAAGCCTCAGGAAATTAAAGATTTGGCATGGGTCCTGAGATCCTCAAATGGTTCTACAGTTGCAACATCAAGAGCATATTTATTGGTTTCATCACAGCCTGGTACGGCAATTGCTCGGCCTCAGACGGCAAGGGACTACATAGGGTAGTGCGTACGGCCCATGTACATCACCGGAGCTAAGCTGCCTGCCATCCAGGACCTCGACACCAGGCGGTGTCAGAGGAAGGCCCTAAGAATTGTCAAAGACCCCAGCCACCCCAGTCAGACCTGTTCTCTCTTCTACCGCATGGCAAGCGGTACCGGAGTGCCAAGTTGAGAACAAAAAGGCTTCTCAACAGTTTTTACCCCCAAGCCACAAGACTCCTGAACAGGTAATCAAATGGCTACCCGGACTATTTGCATTTTGCCCCCCACCCCTCTTTTTACGCTGCTGCCACTCTCCTCATATATGCATAGTCACTTTAACTATACATTCATGTAAATACTACCTCAATTGGGCTGACCAACCAGTGCTCCTGCACATTGGCTATCTGCATTGTGTCCCACACGCCAATCCCTCTCTTACGCTACTGCTGCTCTCTGTTCATCATATATGCGTAGTCACTTTAACCATATCTACATGAACATACTACCTCAATCAGCCTGACTAACCGGTGTCTGTATGTAGCCTCACTACTTTTATAGCCTCGCTACTGTATATAGCCTGTCTTTTTACTGTTTTATTTCTTTACCTACCTATTGTTCACCTAATACCTTTTTTGCACTATTGGTTAGAGCCTGTAAGTAAGCATATCATAAGGTCTACACCTATTGTATTTGGCGCACGTGACAAACTTTGATTTAATGTAAAGTATGGTGTACTGCAGGGCAGCTCTCTCGGCCATCTACTCTTTTCTATTTTTGACAATGACCTGCCACTGGCTTTTAAAAAAGCATGTGTCCATGTATGCTGATGATTTGACCATATACGCAACCAAAGCCAATGCAGTCACTGAAACCCTTAACAAAGAGTTGAAGTCTGTTTTGGAATGGGGTGGCCAGTAATAACCTGGTCCTGAACATCTCTAAAACTAAGTGTTGTATTTTGTACAAATTATTTCCTATGTTCTAGACCTCAGCTGAATCTGGTAATGAATGGTGTGGCTGTTGAACAATTTGAGGAGACTAAATTACTTGGCATTACCTTAGATTGTAAACTGTCATTTACAAAACCTATAGATAGATTCAATGGTTGTAAAGATGGGGGAGAGGTCTGTCCGTAATAAAGAGATGCTCTGCTTTTTTGACACCACACTCCAAAAAGCAAGTTCTGCAGGCTCTAGTCTCATTTGATCTTGATTCTTGTCCAGTGCTGCAAGGAAAGGCGTAGTTAAGCTAATCAATGGGCTGATAGAAATACTATGCATGCCAGTTTCTATTGGCTAAGAGTTGAGGAGAGACTGACTGCATCACTTATTTTTATAAGAAACATTAATCTGATAAATCCCAAATTGTTTACATAGTCAATTTACACACAACTCTGACACACACTTACCCCACCAGACATGCCACCAGGGGTCTTTTCACAGTCCCCAAATCCAGAATAAATTCAAGAAGTTGTACAGTATTATATAGAGCCATTATTGCATGGAACTCCGTGCTCTGTATTATGTTTTGTGTGGACCCCAGAAAGAGTAGCTGATGCTTTTGCAACAGCAAATGGGGATCCTAATAAAATATAAACCAAGATTCTCTGGTCTGATGAAACCAAGATTGAACTCTTTGGCCTGAATGGCAAGCGTCACATATGGAGGAAACATGGCACCATCCCTAAAGTGAAGCATGGTGGTGGGAGCATCATGCTGTGGGGATGTTTTTCAGTGGCCAGGACAGGAAGACTAGGCAGGTTTGAGGGAAAGATGAATGGCGCAAAGTACAGAGATCCTTGTTGAAAACCTGCTCAGGACCTCAGACTGGTGTGAAGGTACACCTTCCAACAGGACAACGACCCTAAGCAAACATCCAAGACAGTGCAGGAGTGGCTTCGGGATAAGTCTCAATGTCCTTGAGTGGCCTAGCCAGAGCACGGACTTGAACCCAATCTAAGATCTCTGGAGAGACCTAAAAATAGCTGTGCAGAGCATATGCAGAGAAAAATGTAAGAAACTCTCCAAATATAGATGTGCCAAGCTTGTAGCGTAATACCCAAGAAGACTTGAGGCTGTAATCGCTGCCAAAGGGGCTTTAACAAAATACTGAGTAAAGGGTCTGAATACTTATCTAAATGTGATATTTCCGTCTATTTTCATACATTTGCTAAAATCTAAACCTGTTTTTGCTTTGTCACTATGGGGTATTGTGTGGAGATTTTATGGGTGCACTTTCCGAATGCACTGTAAATACTAACATATTTTCACTAATCACTTTCACACCATTTAACCATGAAACTACGTTATATTAAGTGCACATAAATCAATATAAAACAGCTCACAGAAGTATTGCTTACCTAATGTGACGTTTTGATCCACAGTAGTGTACGATGAGCATGGATGCCACTGTGTCTCATCAGCATTCCTAAAAAACGTACACATCTAATTTGAATAGCCTAGGTACATTAATATCAGGGGGCGGAAGGCTATGGACTGTACCGCTCAAAGCACCAACATAACAAGGGTTACAATAGTATCTTTTTTTAAATTGTATTTTTTTATTAATAACAAATCAATACATAAAGCACATGAGGGAACACAAGCATACATAGATTACAAAGAATAGACAATCGAGCTAGGGGGTACAATATCACATTACAATTACACAAGGACCTTAAGGGACATGCATATACTTACAATTCTAACAGTTTTTTTTGTTAGTAGAGCATTTAACCGTCTTAAAATACAGTTCAATTTCTTTTTGTGGGGTACGAAAATGTGGTTTTCTGTTTGTAAATTTACATTTGTGTATGTGAAATTTGGCCAAAAGAATAATGAAATTAATTACATAAAAATAATTCCGCTTATTTCTATTGTATGTAAAGAATCCAAACAGTACATCTCTCCACAATAGTGTAAAATCTTCATAAATGTGTTCAATTATAAACCTACTGATGTCTTGCCACAGTTTTCTTACATGCATACAATGCCAAAAAAGATGCACAACTGTTTCTAGGTGGTCATTACAAAAGGAGCAATTTGTGTTGATGTTTTCCTTAAACTTCTTCATACAGTGGTTGGCAGGATAATATTTATGAATAATTTTAAAGGAAACTTCCTTAATTTTGTTAACAAGTAGGTATGTGTGTGGCAACATCCAAACTTTTTTCCAACAGACATTATCAATAAATCCATTCCAATAAGGCATGCTGAAACAAGGATCGTATCGCTCTGTTGTTGAAGGGTTACAATAGTATCTCTCTCCATTGAATAGAGGCGGTTGACGTCAACGACCTCATCGAATATTCAAAATAGGGTTACAATAATGACCTCTACAGCCGTTGTGCTGCTTTGCTGACAACGACTCATTGTTAGGGCAGAGAGACGTGTGTCTTGTCAATATATCCATAATCTTTGGTTTACCCTCTGATCAGATCTGCTGTAGATTTTATTTTTTATTTTTTTTTAAGTTAAATGATTGGACCATCGTAGAATTGTGTGCAAAAAGGTTTGTATTTTAGCCTTTTCACTAAGCAGTTTTAAAATGTAGTTCGCATAATTGATATATGCTTTCCGTTTGTGTAGGCTAGTATGCGTCAAGGCATATATTTAGCCCTATAGTAGACATACGGAACTTTCATTAAATGAATAGTAAACATTTGCATATTGTCTTATCCAAATGTAAATGTTTATTAATATCATGAATTTGGCGGAGCCTACTATTTACAGGGCTATGGCTATATTATAACTTTTTTTTGTATTTACATTAGGCTATACAATTTACATGTGGGGTTTATCCATCCAATAAGTATCTGCAAACCAGTCTTCAAAATCGGTAGATTTAAAAAATAATCAAATTTATATAAATCTCCACAAACCTAAAATAAGATTGTAGCCTACCACTAGAAGTGCGTGGAGCTTCACTAACTACTTTTCCATCCAACCTTTTTATGTGAGTAGCCTGTGTCGGATAAAAAATGTTGACAGGCAAATTTGCCGGTAAACTTTCCAAATTTCGACAAAAACAAAATACACTAGACAAGGCAGGATCTTTTTGTCTCGGTAATTTTGCGAGAAATGGCGGTGAAACTCCTTTTATGCGGCAATTATTGATATAATAACCATCATATTGTACATGGGGTCACGCGATGGTGTTGTGTTGTACCCCGACTATGACTCATGAAAGCATGCAGTTTATTAGCTTAAAATATGTTATGAACTTCACAGGGTCTTGAAAATTTTGTGATGGAGTTTTATACTCTAATAAATATCGAGGGTCTTATTCTGGTGAAATTATGATCGATCCTTGGCTGCCGTTCGACAAATAAAAATATCGGCTTCCATTTTATGTTACTTTGTAACTATTACATTGATAAGATTCCTGCAAAATTATCTTCTTTTCATTGGCTCGCATGGTCATTATATATGTGTGTGTGTGTGTGTGTGTGTGTGTACTTCCCCCCGCATAGGTATTTAATTTGGAACAGTAAGGATATTTTGTATATAAACAAGTCTTTTTTTTCATATCCTCCTGGTGAGTCAACTTTTTAATGCAGAAGGATTGTTATTCAATTACGAGGAATGTTTTATCTCGTTACAATATAGCTCAAACCTAGAGAGTTCGCCATAGTCTTTGACGCTATTCCATCTGGAACTCATGTTGTTTAGAGGTGGAACCAGACCTCAGCTTCTTGAGCTACCCTCAATTAATCCAAGTGACTCTCCAATAGGATAAATTGTTTCTCATTACTTCCTCAGAACAACCGATCCACACGTGCTTTATTTCAAAGGGATACTGTATATATTCCTTATGTTACAATTTACTAGAATACATTTGTCAATCATTTCTGTTGTGGAAAAGTATGGTTATTACCACCACATAAGAACCTGCTTGTTAACATGGTCAAAGAAGTCTCTCAGAATGATCCATAAGTATTACCCTGCGAATCATTACCTGAAGAAACTCAAAAAAGACATTAACATTAACAACACATTGTGTTGAGCATCCAGAAACGGTTTTGGCATTACGGCAAGATATTTATAATTGTTAATATTCTTGATGACTTTTGTTTATTATGGGCGAATGTGCTGCTCGGTTTTCATAAATCTAATTGTGCTAATGGTAAAATGTCATATTAGTAAATGTTTTTTATGAGTGACCTCTTCCGTGTTTTCTATAAGGAATCCGAGCAGTATATGAAGACCAGTCTTCCTATAAGAAAGCTGTTAAAACAGTCAATACGTGTATCTTTTGAGGTCTTTGTATAATCTGTAATGTGTTGTGCCCCCTAGCATATGTTATCATTGTCTGTTTGTATACTTATTGTATGTATCAAATTTTATTTGTCACATACACATGGTTAGCAGATGTTCATGCGAGTGTAGCGAAATGCTTGTGCTTCTAGTCCCGACAATGCAGTAATAACCAACAAGTAATCTAACTAACAATTCCAAAACTACTGTCTTATACACACAAGTGTAAAGAGATAAAGAATATGTACATTAAAAAGATATATGAATGAGTGATGGTACAGAGCAGCATAGGCAAGATACAGTAGATGGTATCGAGTACAGTATATACATATGAGATGAGTATGTAAACAAAGTGGCTAGTGATACATGTATTACATAAAGTAGATGATAGATGTAGATGATATAGAGTACAGTATTATACCCTACATTATTCATCTCATATGTATACGTATGTGAACATTATATTAGGTAGGATTGTTTAAAGTGGCTAGTGATATATTTTACATCATTTCCCATCAATTCCCATTATTAAAGTGGCTGGAGTTGAGTCAGTGTGTTGGCAGCAGCCACTCAATGTTAGTGGTGGCTGTTTAACAGTCTGATGGCCTTGAGCTAGAAGCTGTTTTTCAGTCTCTCGGTCCCAGCTTTGATGCACCTGTACTGACCTCGCCTTCTGGATGATAGCGGGGTGAACAGGCAGTGGCTCGGGTGGTTGTCCTTGATGATCTTTATGGCCTTCCTGTAACATCGGGTGGTGTAGGTGTCCTGGAGGGCAGGTAGTTTGCCCCCGGTGATGCGTTGTGCAGACCTCACTACCCTCTGGAGAGCCTTACGGTTGTGGGAGGAGCAGTTGCCTTACCAGGCGGTGATACAGCCCGCCAGGATGCTCTCGATTGTGCATCTGTAGAAGTTTGTGAGTGCTTTTGGTAACAAGCCAAATTTCTTCAGCCTCCTGAGGTTGAAGAGGCGCTGCTGCGCCTTCTTGACGATGCTGTCTGTGTGGGTGGACCAATTAAGTTTGTCTGTGATGTGTATGCCGAGGAACTTAAAACTTACTACCCTCTCCACTACTGTTCCATCGATGTGGATAGGGGGGTGTTCCCTCTGCTTTTTCCTGAAGTCCACAATCATCTCCTTAGTTTTGTTGATGTTGAGTGTGAGGTTATTTTCCTGACACCACACTCCGAGGGCCCTCACCTCCTCCCTGTAGGCCGTCTCGTCGTTGTTGGTAATCAAGCCTACCACTGTTGTGTCGTCCGCAAACTTGATGATTGAGTTGGAGGCATGCGTGGTCACGTAGTCGTGGGTGAACAGGGAGTACAGGAGAGGGCTCAGAACGCACCCTTGTGGGGCCCCAGTGTTGAGGATCAGCGGGGTGGAGATGTTGTTGCCTCCCCTCACCACCTGGGGGCGGCCCGTCAGGAAGTCCAGTACCCAGTTGCACAGGGCGGGGTCTAGACCCAGGGTCCCGAGCTTGATGACGAGCTTGGAGGGTACTATGGTGTTAAATGCCGAGCTGTAGTCGATGAACAGCATTCTCACATAGGTATTCCTCTTGTCCAGATGGGTTAGGGCAGTGTGCAGTGTGGTTGAGATTGCATCGTCTGTGGACCTATTTGGGCGGTAAGCAAATTGGAGTGGGTCTAGGGTGTCAGGTAGGGTGGAGGTGATATGGTCTTTGACTAGTCTCTCAAAGCACTTCATGATGACGGAAGTGAGTGCTACGGGGTGGTAGTCGTTTAGCTCAGTTACCTTCGCTTTCTTGGGAACAGGAACAATGGTGGCCCTCTTGAAGCATGTGGGAACAGCAGACTGGGATAGGGATTGATTGAATATGTCTGTAAACACACCAGCCAGCTGGTCTGCGCATGCTCTGAGGGCGCGACTGGGGATGCCGTCTGGGCCTGCAGCCTTGCGAGGGTTAACACGTTTAAATGTTTTACTCACCTTGGCTGCAGTGAAGGAGAGTCCGCATGTTTTGGTTGCAGGCCGTGTCAGTGGCACTGTATTGTCCTCAAAGCGGGCAAAAAAGTTATTTAGTCTGCCTGGGAGCAAGACATCCTGGTCCGTGACGGGGCTGGTTTTCTTTTTGTAATCCGTGATTGACTGTAGACCCTGCCACATACCTCTTGTGTCTGAGCCGTTGAATTGAGATTCTACTTTGTCTCTATACTGACGCTTAGCTTGTTTGATTGCCTTGCGGAGGGAATAGCTACACTGTTTGTATTCGGTCATGTTTCCGGTCACCTTGCCCTGATTAAAAGCAGTGGTTCGCGCTTTCAGTTTCACGCGTATGCTGCCAGCAATCCACACTTTCTGGTTTGGGAATGTTTTAATCGTTGCTATGGGAACGACATCTTCAACGCACGTTCTAATGAACTCGCACACCGAATCAGCGTATTCGTCAATGTTGTTGTCTGACGCAATACGAAACATATCCCATTCCACGTTATGGAAGCAGTCTTGGAGTGTGGAATCAGATTGGTCGGACCAGCGTTGGACAGACCTCAGCGTGGGAGCTTCTTGTTTTAGTTTCTGTCTGTAGGCAGGGATCAACAAAATGGAGTCGTGGTCAGCTTTTCCGAAAGGATGGCGGGACAGGGCCTTATATGCGTTGCGGAAGTTAGAATAGCAATGATCCAAGGTTTTGCCAGCCCTGGTTGCGCAATCGATATGCTGATACAATTTAGGGAGTCTTGTTTTCAGATTAGCCTTGTTAAAATCCCCAGCTTCAATGAATGCAGCCTCAGGATGTATGGATTCCAGTTTGCAAAGAGTCAAATAAAGTTTGTTCAGAGCCATCGATGTGTCTGCTTGGGGGGGAATATATACGGCTGTGATTATAATCGAAGAGAATTCCCTTGGTAGATAATGCGGACGACATTTGATTGTGAGGAATTCTCAATCAGGTGAACAGAAGGACTTGAGTTCCTGTATGTTTTTGTGACCACACCACGTCTCGTTAGCCATAAGGCATACGTCCCAGCTCCTCTTCTTACCAGAAAGATGTTTGTTTCTGTCGGCGCGATGCGTGGAGAAACCATCTGGCTGCATCGACTCCGATAGCGTCTCTCCAGTGAGCCATGTTTCCGTGAAGCAAAGAACGTTAGTCTCTGATGTCCCTCTGGAATGCTACACTTGCTCGGATTTCATCAACCTTGTAGTCAAGAGACTGGATATTGGCGAGAAGTATACTAGGGAGTGGTGCACGATGTGCCCGTCTCCGGAGTCTGACCAGAAGACCGCTTCGTTTCCCTCTTTTACGAAGTCGTTTTTTTTGGGTCGCCGGCTGGGATCCATTCCGTTGTCCTGGGTGAAAGGCAGAACACATGATCTGCTTCGCGAAAGTCATATTCTTGGTCGTACTGATGGTGAGTTGACGCTGCTCTTATATTCAGTATTTCTTCTCGACTGTATGTAATGAAACCTAAGATGACCTGGGGTACCAATGTAAGAAATAACACATAAAAAAAACAAAAAACTGCATAGTTTCCTAGGAATGCGAAGCGAGGCGGCCATCTCTGTCGGTGCCGGAAGTACAACATATTAATGTTTCTGCAATAACATCTGCAAAATATGTGGATGTGACCAATAACATTTGATATGAGGAGGAAATGATAGTCATCAAACCACTTTCCAGTTTCAATGACTCACCCAATGATGTGCAGCTCACTCACTGACGATAGCCGAATGGCTCCTGCCAAAAGCCTATCTCTCTCAAGATAGGCTTTTAATCATTTTTGTTTCAGCAGGAGCCATTTGCTTTCCCAACCTGTGCCATCCCACAATTGCATTTGAAATATTGCAAAAGGCCTGTTTTGGCTGCATGCTGTTCACTGACAGATTTGCCATGCGTTCCCGACTGTAAGCAATGCATTGTGATTGGGTTATACACAACCCACAGCTAGGCTATACTTGATTTATTTTGTAATCTATTGATCCTCTGTGGCTAAATTACAGGCAAATGTATTTCAAAGTATCCGGGGTGCTGATGCAGCACCACCAATGCCCTTCCCATGGCTATGATTCTATAATTAAATAAATGATGAAGTACAACTCTGGAGAGATGGTAGTTGCAGGCTCATGTCTCAGAGCAGTAATTAATAATAAGTGAGAAAGCATATTACCCACGGGGCCCAGATGTCTAGTTTTGATGTACATGTGATTGAGTTTGTCAACAAGCAATTTTAAAAGTGAAATCAACAAAACGTGGAACCATGTCATTGGATTTAGGTTAAGAAATCCACGAAATGTCTTTCTTTAGATTGATGACTTTTTGTATGATGACCATCACGTTGATTTCAACCAGTTTGTTCCCAGTGGGTAGCCACTTCAAGATTTTTTACATTGCTTCCCTGGTCAGAATATGATGCTCTTGTCTTCTACAGATGGACAGTCTTCTACAGATGGGAAGGTGCAAGCAGGTACTTGTCCTAGCTATTTTCTGTCTGTCCGCATCAGTGATGTACTCCTTCATGTACCACTATAGCACAACAGAAGAACACACCGATCAATTAGTTCCTCAGCAAATAAGGTACCTTCTTTATCAGCAACTGTTTGTTTGAACTTGTAGTTGGAAGACTTTCACCGGTTATGGTGAAGCCTGAAAACACACTTGTTTTTTTTTTAAGACGGTTCTGCCATCGCGAAAATCAATAAAGTACTGTACCAGTTTTAAAATGGTATATTGGTCCTCTATCTTCAGCAATGGGACATTTTCAGTTCTTGCAGATTGTGTTTTTATTTGTCCCTGCGAATCAGTAGAGCCGTACCATCCACCAGTCTCAGACAACCCAATTGCACCTGTCAGGGAGGCGGAGTGTTGGTACTGAAAGATCACCTTCCAAAAGACCGGTATGATGACATAGTCAAACGAAGAGCTGAGGAGTACAGGAAGCATCATATCAGGTGGGTGCAAATACTACAGATGTAACCTGGTGTTACGGAAATCACGTAGCTTAGCGAGGACTCCCCCCCCCCGGCACAAACACGAGACCTGTGCTTCGCAACACTCGTGACCGCCACCCATTAACATTTCAAGCCAACTGGAGTTAGTTTATTGCAATTCCATTACTCTGGCAAGCAGGTCATTTCTGGACATGACATTCTTCCATTTCAAGAATGGTAGAATACTCACCAAATGGATTGGTATGCCTTAGATATGCACATGCGCACGGCCAACTGTACGTGCTGTACTCAGGAAACATTAATGGGACCATTTGATCATCCCCTTAGGACAAGCTCCAGTCTGAACAGGCTTATTTTAGCTCCATCCAACACCCCTCTTCAATATCCAATCCAGGGGTTCAATGTTGTCCCTCTTCAGAAGACATTGATACCAGGTAGCCTATGCAATAGCCATTTGTTTATGCGCCGTCCATCAATATAGACTAACTGTGTGTGTATATATAGTATGTTCTTTGCAAAGCAGTTACACAATAGATTTAGTAACTCAATATTTAAATTGTGCAATAAAAATATTATTTCAGGTTTAGCTCTCCATGCAGCAAAAAGACAAAGTTACAAGGTTGGTTGGAAATGCTTTGAATGTATACGGGGGTTATTGGTCTTCTGTTCTCCATGTTGTAATGAACACCTCTTTGTTGGTGTTTGATTGGACTCTCTGGTAAGACTTTACAGTAAGGATATTTATTGACTTATGCAGTGTATGTTATGGCTAAAGCCAGTGTTCAGACAAACGCAGGATACAAAACAAAGTCAATTTTACCCTTAATGTTAAGAGTTACCTGCTCTTTTTGGTGGTGGTTCTTTACATCAGGTGTCATCTACCATTTTCTGCTTAGCTTTTACTTCATGTAGGGGAGAACGGGGATGAAAGTAACACTTTTTTATTTATTTTTTTGCTATTTATGCAGATCGATAGTGCTAGAAAAAAACATTTTATGATAAACAACTTACAGTATATATGACCTATTCCATTATAAACTCTAATTAAATGTCTATCATACATTATTTTAAAATATAAAGACCGAAAACGAAACTATCACAATACTACTTTTGTACCTGCCAGGCGCGTCTAAACTAAAACGTGCTTGGGGCAAATTTAACAGCTGGCCGAAAGTGCACAATATCTCTTATTTACATTTTTTTTGGTTTGTAATGCTCCTTACTTTCAACAAAGGTACTATCAGCCATAGTTTCTTGTTTGTGTCGCTTCAATAAATATATTGGTTCGAAATTCATTAAAATTAACCATGCGTCAGAATCGCAATGTCGCACAACCACTATTTTTTTTTTAAACTTATTTTGCCTATTAATCGGACTAAAATTATCACATAATAGCTATATTAACCAACATTTCTTTAATGAAAATGTTAAATGACTATTCATGTTTAGCCCTACAAATCAGATGTGCGCCAGTTGGCTTGTCATGCGTACTCCTCGTGACTTAATAGAATAAACATTTATATTCTCTTCACAAATGGCAAACTCATCATGCTTGAGGTAATTGACCCCCAGAATCATAGCTATATATAATATAACATTTTTAACCACTAACCTGTCGATAAAATCATATTGTGAGAAGCTAATCAAGTAAATGAAGGCATTATTTTAAAGATGTCATATCATCTTTAAACATTTAGATAACATTATGAAAGCAATATGAATTATAAGAGGCAATGGCCAGTGCTTAAACGTGTTTATTTTATTCCAGGTCATCGGTTGAAATTTCGTCTCACCCAAGACTAGCTAACATGATACTTACAAGTTATGCTGTCGTTTAGTCACTAGATGGGTTAAGAAAATGAC
Source organism: Oncorhynchus masou masou (assembly GCF_036934945.1). Classification (NCBI taxonomy): domain Eukaryota; kingdom Metazoa; phylum Chordata; class Actinopteri; order Salmoniformes; family Salmonidae; genus Oncorhynchus; species Oncorhynchus masou. Next base: position 2,866,018 of record NC_088225.1, on the reverse strand, counting down.
ATATGTAAGCACATCTCTACAACCAAAAAAAACCAAACATTTCTGGGTCCGATGGTCGCGCTGACTTCCACTACAGCATTCTAGCTTCTGAGTTATCTGAGAAAATGGGCATGATACTTTCACCCTGTGTAACTTTCATCCTAGTATTATGATATTTATGATTTGTCCCACAGATGGTTTGTTCATTCTTCTACCGTTGTGACTGGATGGAGTATGCCTACAACCGTTTCATTTAGTGGACCCATGACAACTGTAGCAAACCCTAAGCCATTCGAACTTGCTCCGTTTATTCACCTAACTGGCCGCGTTAGTTTTCCTAACCTGCTATTTTTTTTCTCCCGCCACACTGGTTCATTCCTCGTTACGGTATGTCTTTTTGAGACCGCAATGAAATGAACAGGATTGACAAGTTTCCCCCCCCCCCCCCAAATGTTTTCCTAGTTAACTGCCTATCCGCAGACCGTTTCACAAATATTAAAGGCACATGTTCAAATGAAAGTTTTACCATGTAGAACAAATCATCCTCCTATTTTTCACATTTGTCTACCATGACAGTAATGCTTACACGTTTTGTGCTCCAAAAGATGCAAATCATTTTTGAACTGTGTATCTAAACGCTAAATCTCAATTCATTGTTTTTCTGCTTCAATTTAACTTTTAACAGCAAAATGTACTTTTAATACACCCCTCGGGAACTTAATTGATTAGAAAAAGAAGTATGCAGATGCTAACAGGAACCACATTGATTCAACAACTGTACAATCACATAAGTTCCATAGAAGTGGAAAATGGTCCATCTGCTCAACCTTTGGCCTGAGTCTATGAAAACGCTATGGTGTTATGTACCTGCAGGTGACTCTGCGTGTGTCCAGTGGTGTCCTGGCCATCAAGGCCCTTGAAGAGGGAGACCAAGAGGGACAGGGAGAGAAAGAGATCACTGTCCAGTCTACCAGCCTATCTGACCTCAACAATCTTCTGGGACGAATGACCTACACCAGCACTGTGTATCGGATGAGGACTGGAGACTTGGGTAAGGCCATAGATCCAGCTTTCCTACCATACCCATGTCTTCCTCTCCACATGATCTGAGACCCTCATGTGACACCACCCGTCCCTGCTCTTTCAACAGCTCACTTCACGTTTGAACATCATGAGGCTGTCTTCCCCATTGTCATCCAGCAGACATCAATGCCTGTTTTATATGACATAGGAAACGGTGAGAGGCCCCCTTTTTATTCCCTTGTATTGTAGACAGTATCTGAAGAGTGAAATTGGGGATAATGAATCAACCGTAGGGGGAGGATCAAGACTCGGGATCAGAGTGGTGGGATAGACATAAAGGGTACACTAAAGATAATGTGATTGTTAATTTGTTGTTTTTGGTCATGAAGCTTCTACAGATATGTGCAAATGGCTGCGTCTTTAAAACGGCAAAACTTAGCGCTATTGTCAGGTACCAAGATTAGGTCATCAGGAGGAATTATGACATCACCCCTCGTGTATATAATGACAATATGAAAGCAGAGCAAACATGCTGTCAGCTTTGCCAAATTCAACCTTCCATGACCCTACTTCCTCCATTCCTGAAAAGTGGAGCTTTTAAAGCATCTTCATCATGAGCCCAAACTCTGCTGGCTTACCAACTTCAACCTGCCATCACCTAACTGCTATCAGCAATGTTGCTGTATTGACATAGCCAGGACAAATTATTAGCACCTTTTTGATAAAGATGAGCTAAAAAGACTACAAAATTAAAAAAACAGAGTTGCTGTATATTGTATGCAAGAAAAGAGAGATTGTTATTTTATAGTAATACAACTGCTCAGAAATAGATTTAAGAAGGAAAAAAAAGACTTGAGCATAATGACAGACTTTTTCTAAAATGCTTTGTGAGTTTGGAGAGCGCATTGGGAGGGATCTGAGACCATTCCTCCATACAGAGTCTTTTACAGATCCTTGATATCCTGGTATTTGGTCAAGTTCATGATGCCACTGCTTCTTAAGCAACAAAAAAACCATAATATATAACAGTCTGTAGGAACAGTCTGTGTGGAAGCCAGATGTTAAATAAAATTGAAGTTGTCTGGTAACATTTTTTGTTGTTGTTGAATTTGACCCCTTTTTCTCCCCAATTGTTAGTAGCTACTATCTTGTCTCATCGCTACAACTCTCATACGGGCTCGGGAGAGACGAAGGTTGAAAGTCATGCGTCCTCCGATACACAACCCAACCAAGCCGCACAGCTTCTTAACACAGCGCGCATCCGACCCGGAAGCCAGCGGCACCAATGTGTCGGAGGAAACACCGTGCACCTGGCAACCTTGGTTACGGGCTGGGTGCACTGCGGGCTGGGTGCACTGTGCTCAGCCCGCCACAGGTGTCGCTGGTGCGCGATGAGACAAGGATATCCCTACCGGCCAAACCCTCCCTAACCCGGACGACGCTAGGCCCCACGGACCTCCCGGTCGTGGTCGGTTACGACAGAGCCTGGGCGCGAACCCAGAGTCTCTGGTGGCCCTTAACCACTGCGCCACCCGGGGGGCCCTCTGGTAACATATTATTATATAGACGTTCGTAATGTAAAGGTCAGTGAGCAGGGTTTGTGCATGCAGGGACAGTAATGTATGCTTTTTTTTACATAATAGTGTAGGTTAACTTTCATATTGGTTTATTCTCCCTGTTATCATAATCTTATTGAATTATCAATATTGGTGCCTACCACTTTCAAACATTGTGTATAAAACCTTAAAAGGACCCTTGATACGGGATTTCACATGACTGAGAAAACAGATATGCATTGTTGGGCAGAGATGCCTTCATTTAAAAAAAAGTAGGTTGTGGATCAGTAAACAAATCAGTATCTGATTTGACCAACATTTGCAATTTGCAGCGTCACACATCCACTTTGCATAGAGTTGATCAGGTTGTTCATTGTGGCCTGTGAAATGCTGTCCCACTCCTCGTCAATGGCAGTGCGAAGTTGCTGGATATTGGCGGGAACTAGAACACACTGTCGTACCCGTCGATCCACAGCATCCCAAATATGCTCAGCGGGTGACATATGGTGAGTATTCAGGCCATGGAAGAACTGGGGTATTTTCAGCTTCCAGGAATTGTGTACAGATCCTTGCGACATGGGGCTGTGCTTTATAATCCTTGTGACATGGGGCTGTACATTATCAAACATGAGGTGATGGCGGTGAGTGTCACAACAATGGGCCTCAGGATCTCATCACGCTATCTCTGTCCATTTAAAATGGCCATCGATAAAATGCAATTGTGTTCGTAGCTTATGCCTGCCCATACCATAACCCCGCCGCCACCATGTGGCACTTTGTTCACAACGTTGACATCAGCAAACCGCTCGTCCACACAACGCCGTCTGCCCAGTACAGTTGAAACCAGGATTAATCCATGAAGAGCATACTTTTCCAGCATGCCAGTGGCCATGGAAGGTGAGCATTTGCCCACAGAAGTTGGTGACGACGCCAAACTGCAGTCAGGTCGAGACGCTGGTGAGGACAGCGAGCATGAAGATGCGCTTCCCTGAGGCGGTTTCTTACAGTTTGTGTAGAAATTCTTCAGTTGTGCAAACCCACAGTTTCATCAGCTGTCTGGGTGGCTGGTCTCAGACGATCCTGCAGGTGAAGAAGCCAGATGTGGAGATCCTGGGCTGGCATGGTTACATGTGGTCTGCTGTTGTGAGGCCGGTTGGCTGTACTGACAAATTCTGTAGAATGACGGAGGCGGCTTATGGTAGAGAAATTAACATTCAATTCTGTCAACAGCTCTGATGGACATTCCTGCGGTCAGCATGCCAATTTTACGCTCCCTCAACTTGAGACATCTGTGGCATTGTGATGTGTGACAAAACTGCTAATTTTTGTAGCCTTTTATTGTCTCAAGCATAAGGTGCCCCTGTGTAATGATCATGCTGTTTAATCAGCTTCTTGATATGCCACACCTGTCAGGTGGATGGATTGTCTTGGAAAAGGAGATGTGCTCTATTAGGGATGTAAACAAATTTGTGCACATTTGAGAGAAATACTCTTGTGTGTATGGAAAACTTATTTTATTTCAGCGCATGAAACATGGGACCAACACTTACATGTTACGGTTATATTTTTTTCATTATACAAATCAAACACATATCCACCTCCAATTGCAGTAGGATCTCGGATGTCGCTGCATTAAACCAGAGATTCTCTCATTGCAGATATCAACTACCGGGTGACCATCGTCACCAAGACGTTTCTGAGATACACCGAGCTGCAGGTCCTCATCAGTAGCATAAGGACCTATTACAAGGACATCAAAATCATCATCGCCGACGACAGCCTGGAGCCACAGAAAGTGAACGGCTCCAACATTGAGCAGTACATCATGCCCCCAGCACAGGTACAAGCTGGTTTTGGTCAAATTGAAAACCTCAAAGTGGACATTCAACGTGAATTGATGATGGACATAAAATGCATGTGTGATTGAATTTCTGAGTTGAAAGGAATAGAAATAACATTTTATTGAAATGTTATTGTCAGTTATTAATTAACCCAGGTGTATGCATTTGTCTCCAGGAGCAGATCTGTGCAATAAGGGCAACCTGCCATAGACTTACACTTACAGATGTAGGATCTTAATTTGAGCCAGTTTGCTACAGCAGGAAAATAATCCTGCAGCAACAGGAAATGTGGATTATAATTAATGAACATTTTTGTAGGGGTTGATGCTTTTTTTTTGGTTGGGGCAAGTTTTGAAGTGCAAATTACAAACGTTAGCTGTGCAGCAAATTCTCAGCAACAAATGAGTAATCAAATTAAGATCCTACATCTGTAACGAACTCCAGTCGGCCACACTGGATTTGAATAAAAATACACTTGGGAAGAACGCAGACAACCACCAAAGCCTTGAAGTTTGAATTGTCATTATCGGCAGCAGTCAGTCAAATGAGCAGGTTTAGGCAATAGCCTTCGTAAGCATGCACGTTTATTTACATGACGTCACATACGTTTTTCTCATTTTCTCATCGACTGTCAATATATACTGAGCAGTGGAGGCTGGTGTGAGGAGCTATAGCAGGACAGGCTCATTGTAATGGCTGGAATGAAATTAATTAGTCCAATTCTAGCTATTACAATGAGCCCATCATATAACTCCTCCCACCAGCCTCCACTGTCACTTAGTGTACAAAACATAAAGAACACCTTCCTAATATTGAGTTGCACTCCCCCCTTAATATAATAGTTTGATTAAGACATTCACATGCTTTGTAAGAACGATTTCCATAACAATCCTGTTTACATGGACACACCTGAAATCAGGCTACCTAATGCTACTTTGATGAATGCAGACAAACGCCCATCAAAGAAAAACGTTCTACCACAGCGAGCATCCTGTTTTTGGGAAGCATGTTTTATTCGGAGTTCTGACATATAAAGTTTGTATGTGAACTACTTCCTAAGAGCCATACATTGTTGTTCCCGAACACACTTCACTTGCGCGAAAGAGGAAGGCTTGCTCGGCTGGTGGTATCACATGCACAGATCCAATACCTCTGGTACGCTGAAGGTGTTTACATGTCCTAATCATTTGAAAGATTGCTCAGAAAAACAGGAGTCTTAATCGGCCTATGCTTACTTCGATTTTGACCTGACGCCGATTTTAAGATAAACAGAGTAAGGTGACTATTTTACATGACTATTGCATAATCTGCCTACTACCATAATCAGTTTAATATCCAATTATTAGTGTGCATGTAAACATACTCGTGGATTTAACAAGTGACCTCAATAAGGGATCATAGCTTTCACCTGGCCAACCATTGTGAAGCTGTTATGGAATTGTTAGTCTTTAAAAAAAATCATGTACATAGGAAATGTTAAATGTGAAGAAAAGCAGTCGGACAATGTGGCATAAGCTAGAAATAATAGGTGTATGCCAATTGTTCTCCTACCGCTAATGGTTGTCGGCAGAACCCGTCCATTTGTTAGACATCTGCAGCTGCTGAAGAACATTCTGTATCAGTAAGGGCAGTGTTTCCTTTCCTATGTTATACAGGTGAAGGATCTTAATTTGATCACTGTTGCTGTGAATTTTCACGCACCGTAAGAAAATACAGATGCGCTTTGGGATTTGCATAAATCCACTGAAAACCCGTACTAACACATGGTTTTATTAACCGCGTTGCACTTCTTATGTAGTGTAATTTTAGCCAGCTAATACCCTAACCACATATCAAGCAACATTTTATGTACTAAACGATCAACTCCCTTTGCTGCAGGACTATTTTGCGACGACAGTGCTGGTCAAATTAAGATCCTACATCTGTATGCCTTTAGAACCCTGCACCCACAGACTTTTGATGATGAACTGTTGAGTCGGGAACACATTCTGCTGTTAACAAGTTTACCATTCTTTTTATAGGATATTTTCATCACAGATTACAAAGTAATTTTGAGGACATTTTCCTTCCCAAAAGGGCTGGTTTGCTGGCAGGAACCTGGCTGTCTCTCAGGTCACGACCAAATACTTCCTCTGGGTCGATGACGACTTCCTATTCACAGACAAAACCAAGATCGAGAATCTGGTGGAGGTGATGGAGGCCACACCAGAACTAGATGTGGTGAGCAGCGTAACTGTAGCCTGATTCCCCCGATATGTCACCAGGCTAGAACAAGTATTACCTGTTTTGCTTAGACTGGGGCTGGAATTCAGTCAATCAGCACAGCTCTCAATCAACACTTTCTCTTCGCAATATTGATGTTGTGAAAAATAAAAAATCCTGCTTCAGACCAACTAAGTTATCCACAACTCTGGATCCAAGTACCTGTCTGACGTCATTCTACCCTCCTGCCCCACACGCACATTACCCTCCTCCAGGACCCTCTCCCTTCAGCAGCCCTTCAGCAGACTAATTACTATGTGGCAGGGCTTTCAGTTGAGCGGCTCTGTGGCTGTGGAACGTACTTCCATACACTGTCAGGGCTGCAGAGTCTCTGTCCTTATTTAAGGCACAGGTCAATAACCTGCTGTTCAGGAAAGCTTTCAAAGACCTCTGCTAAATCTTTTTTTCATGCCCTCTGGATCTGACAACACATGAATATAGCTTTGCTTGTTGTCTGTGTTCCACGCTCTTGGGGGGGAAAGGGTTCCAAAAGGGTTCTTCAGCTGTCCCCATAGGATGACCTGTTTTGGGTTCCATGTAGAACCCTCTGTAAAACGGTTTCTGCATATAACCGAAAAGGGTTCTACCAATAACTAAAAGTAGTTACTCAAAGGGTTCTCCTATAAGTACAGCAGAATAACTCTTTTTAGGTTCTAGATACACATTTTTCTTTTTTAATTTTTCCTATGTTCTGTGTATTGGATTGTTTATATTCAATTTTTTCTACGCATTGGGACTGAGATGTGCTTTACAAATGAAATGAAGAATAATAAATATTATTACTACATGTGGATCTGCTCTGTTCTCTGCCCCCTGTGATCAGGTGGGCGGCTCTGTGGCGGGCCATGGCCAGTTCTACTTCTCTTTGGTGTACGAGGAGGGTAATGGGGAGGACGGGGGTTGTCTGAACAGAAAAGGTGCAGTGAAATACCAACCTGTTCCAGGCTTCCCTACCTGCTCCTTCACCAGTGGGGTGGTCAACTTATTCCTCGGTCGCACCGACGCTGTGCGCAAAGTGGGTTTTGACCCCCGGCTGAAGAGAGTGGCGCATTCAGGTTGGCTTTTTTTTGTTGGTTTATTTTTATTTTTTTACATATATTTAAACTTTATTTATCCAGGAAGTCTCGCTGAGGTCTGAAGAGCTCCATTTGATGGGATACTTTTTTATTTTATTTTATATACATACAGTACCAGTCAAGTTTGGACACCTACTCATTCCAGGGTATTTTTTACAATGTACAATAATAGTGAAGATATCAAAACAGTGAAATAACCAAAAAAAAGTGTTAAATAAATCAATGTATTTTATATTCTTCAAAAGTAACCACCATTTGCCTTGACAGCTTTGCACACTCTTGGCATTCCCTCAACCAGCTTCCTGGAATGCATTTCAATTAACAGGTGTGCTTTGTTTAACAGTGAATTTGTGGAAATCAAATCAAACTTTGTCACATGCGCAGAGTACAAACGGTGGAATGCTTACCTACAAGCCCTTAACCAACAATGCAGTTCAAGAAGAGTTAAGAAAATATTTGAGTCAATCAGTTGGGTTGTGACATGGTAGGATTGGTATACAGAAGATAGCCCTATTTGGTAAAAGACCAAGTCCATATTATGGCAAGAACAGCTCAAATAAGCAAAGAGAAATGGCAGTGCATCATTACTTTAAGATATGACTGTCAGTCAATATGGAAAATTTCAAGAACTTTGAAAGTTTCTTCAAGTGCAGTCGCAAAAACCATCAAGCACTATGACAACACTGGCTCTCATGAGGACCGCCACAGGAAAGGATGACCCAGAGTTACCTCTGCTGCAGAGAATAATTTAATTTCAGTTACCAGCCTTAGAATTTGCAGCCCAAATAAATGCTTCAGAGTTGAAGTAACAGACACATCTCAACATCAACTGTTCAGGGGAGACTGTGAATCAGGCCTTCATGGTCGAATTGCTGCAAAGAAACCACTACTAAAGGGGACACCAATTAGAAGAAGATGTGGGACCAAGAAACGCGAGCGACGAGTTGGACCGCAGAGTGAAGGAAAAGCAGCCAACAAGTGCACAGCATATGTGGGAACTCCTTCAAGACTGTTGGACAGGCATTCCAGGTGAAGCTGGTTAAGAGTGTGCAAAGCTGTCAACAAGGCAAAGGGTGGCTACTTTGAAAAATATATTTGGATTTGTTACTACATGATTCCATACGTGTTATTTCATTGTTTTGATGTCTTCGCTATTCTACAATATAGTAAAAACTAAAACTTGAATGAGTAGGTGTCTCCAAACTTTTGACTGGTACTGTTTACATATTAGTTGTTTAGCTTCTTGATTATTTTAGGAGGGAGACTTGGCCAGTATGTGTTATGTACAGTTGAAGACGGAAGTGTACATACACCTTACCCAAATACTTTTAAACTCAGTTTTTCACAATTCCTGACATTTAATCCTATTAAAAGTTCCCTATCTTAGGTCAGTTAGAATCACCACTTTTATTTTAAGAATGTGAAATGTCAGAATAATAGTAGAGTCATTTATTTCATCACATTCCCAGTGGGTCAGAAGTTTACATAACACTCAATTAGCATTTGGAAGCATTTCCTTTAAAATGTTTAACTTGGATCAAACGTTCCAGGTAGCCTTCCATAAGCTTCCAACAATAAGTTGGGTGAATTTTGGCCCATTCCTCCTGATAGAGCTTGTGTAACTGAGTCAGGTTTGTAGGCCTCCTTGCTTGCACATGCTTTTTCAGTTCTGCCCACATATTTTCTATTGGATTTGAGGTCAGGGCTTTGATGGCCCCTCCAATACCTTGACATTGTTGTCCTTAAGCCATTTTGCAACAACTTTGGAGGTATGCTTGGGGTCATTGTCCATTTGGAAGACCCATTTGCGGCCAAGCTTTAACTTTCTGACTGATATCTTGATGTTGCTTCAATATATCCACATAATTTTTCCTCATGATGCCATCTATTTTGTGAAGTGCACCAGTCCTTCCTGCAGCAATGCACCCCCACAACATGATGCTGACACCCCCGTGCTTCATGGTTGGGATGGTTTTCTTCGACTTGGAAGCCTCCCCCTTTTTCCTCCAAACATAACAATGACAGTTCTATGTTTGTTTCATCAGACCAGAGGACATTTCTCCAAAAAGTGAGATCTTTGTCCCCATGTACAGTTGCAAACCGTAGTCTGGCTTTTTATGGCGGTTTTGGAGAAGTGGCTTCTTCGATATAGGACTTGTTTTTACTGTGGATACTTTGGTGCGAAAAGAGTATGTTCATCTCTAGGAGACAGAACGCTTTTTCCTGAGCGGTATGACGGCTGCGTGGTCCCATGGTGTTTGTACTTGCGTACTATTGTTTGTACAGATAAACGTGTTACCTACAGGCGTTTGGAAATTGCTCCCAAGGATGAACCAGACTTGTGGAGGTCTATAATCATTTTTCCTGAGGTCTTTGCTGATTTATTTTGACTTTCCCATGATGTCAAGTAAGAGGCACTGACTCAGAAGCTTCTAAAGCCATGACATAATTTTCTGGAATTTTCCAAGCTATTTAAAGGCAGTCAACTTTGTTCATGTAAACTTCTGACCCACTGGAATTGTGATACGGTGAAATAATCTGTCTCTAAACAATTGTTGGAAAAATTACTTGTCATGCACAAAGTAGATGTCTTAACCGACTTGCCAAAACTATAGTTTGTTAACAAGAAATTTGTGGAGTGGTTGAAAAACAAGTTTTAATGACTCCAACCTAAGTGTATGTGAACTTCCTACCTCAATCTGTATGTAGATATACAGTATGAGAAGTGAACAAAGTGTATGGCGGCGGTATTGTATAATGTGTGTATTTTTCAGTCTGTTTGTACTGTACAGTGCCTTGCGAAAGTATTTGCCCCCCCCTTGAACTTTGCGACCTTTTGCCACATTTCAGGCTTCAAACATAAAGATATAAAACTGTATTTTTTTGTGAAGAATCAACAACAAGTGGGACACAATCATGAAGTGGAACGACATTTATTGGATATTTCAAACTTTTTTAATAAATCAAAAACTGAAAAATTGGGCGTGCAAAATCTTTATCTTTATGTTTGAAGCCTGAAATGTGGCAAAAGGTCGCCGAATACTTTCGCAAGGCACTGTATATAGCAGTACTGTGTGTCTAAGACAATTTTTCCCACCAGTGACATTAAAGTTCATCCTATGCTGAGAGGGCCGGTAAATCCCTGTATAAACCTTTGCACATATTTTACATTTGAGTAATTTAGCCGACACTCTTATCCAGAGTAACTTGCAGGAGCGGTTAGGTGCTTTGCTCAATGGCACATCGACAGATTGCAGCAAGTCTATAAACTATGTCAGTAGGAAATCTGGAAAGCTGTGTCAAGACAAATGGACAAATTCGGTTACGTGTGTTAAGTTTTGAAAAAGTCAATTGTTTCTATAGATGTTACTTTTTTAAACCCATGTTGCTGTTCTTACGCTTAAGGCACTGCTGTCTTTGGTAATTCATCTTTTCTCCATTCCATTTTCCCTGTCCATATGTCTGTTTCAGAGTTCTTCATGGATGGGTTGGGCAGTTTGCTGGTTGCCAGCTGTAGTCATGTCAGCATCGGCCACCAACCCAAAATTGCAAACGCAAAGTACTCATCGTTCCGACGTCAAAACTCAAAAGATGTAGAAGACAAATTAGCCCACCACTTCTTCAAGAACCACCTGAAATGTATCCGTTATGGATAGTTTACAAAGAATTACAGTGAAAATGTCAAATGTGTAATCGCGGCATCCCGTCTGTAGTGTTGCAGTTCTCTTCAAAAAATGTACAGGAAGCAAATGAGTATGATGCAACGAAACCAGTATCTTTTTTTTTTTGGACCGTTTGTGAAAAAATAGGTTTTAGAGTCACATTTAGAACGGTCTGAAACTGTTGCTCTAGGTACTTTCTCCTCTACTGAGTTCTGTGCTCACAGGAGTGATAAAGAGTATATAGTAGACAGTTGTGGTCAAAAAGTGATTTCTGAGTTATTTCTGTGTCCTGTGTTTATGCCCTTTTAAGGATATCCTGTCTGGATGTTCTCGCTATTTCTGGTGTGCTTGTGTAAATTGATAGGGCACCTGTCTCTTTGAAGTAAAGCACATGTTTGAAATAAAAAGTAATGGACTGGTGATTGATGTGTGGTGAAGTGACCTTGTTGAAATTAAAGAAAATGTGTTTGAACATTTGAAACGGTTGGGAATTTTTGTAGTGAATGAGGAGGCCTGAGTTTCAACTGTTTGACATTTTTGAAACTGTTTGGAATTTATGTAGTGAGCTTGTGACCCTTTTGTAGAGTGAAAAAGTCCTTTCTAGGTAGGTCTGCCTGAGTATAAGTAAGTGTTAGACTTGTCCTGTGAACACTACGAGTGACAAGAAACCCAGAGAGAAACTACAGAAAACATGTCTCCTAGACCAATTCTAGGTGTATTGTGTCCTTCATGTCTGGGTCACGATGACAAAACCATCGATGCCATTCTTTGTGACTCACCGGATTGTTTTAATGGTGTGATTGATATGAGTGAAGGCCATATGGGTTACATTTTCCAACCGAACGATTCATCAGTGAAGATTTTCATACACAGCTGCATCAACACCCTTTTTTTTGCCAACAAACTGGAGGTTTTCTCCTGTGTTTCGCAAGAAAGAATGGCTTAAGATAAGACTTGCTCTATGTCAGATCGAACAGGCCCAGGAATGAATTAGCTCTTCCTCTGGACCGCTCTCCAACCCCCCCCCAAAGGGGATAAGGATAAGGAGGAGTGAGGCCTAAGAGGGTTTTATAAATTAAGCATCAGCCAGTGGGTCTTGCGACGGGTATACAGAGATGATCAGTTTACAGATGAGTATAGAGTGATGGAGTACACAATGATGTGTCCTATAAGGAGCATTGGTGGCAAATCCGATGGCCGAATGTTAAAGAACATCTAGCCACTCGAGAGCACCCTTATCTGCCAATCTATGAATTATGTCTCCGTAATTTGGCATGGGTAGGATGGTCATCTGAATCAGGTTTAGTTTGGCAGCTGGGGTGAAAGAGGAGCGATTACGATAGAGAAAGCTGCAGGCTAAAAGTTAAATCTAGGCTTGGTTTTAGCCTAGATTTTACTTTTAGCCTGCAGCTTTGATATGTGCTGAGAGAATGATAGTGTACCGCCTAGCCATTCTCCCAAGTACTTGTATGAGGTGACTACCTCAAGCTTTAAACCCTCAGAGATTGTAATCACACCTGTGGGGAGAGGGCATTCTCCTTACCAAACCACATTACCTTTGTTTTGGAGGTGTTCAGAACAAGGTTAAGGGTAGAGAAAGCTTGTTGTACACTAAGAAAGCTTTGTTGTAGAGCGTTTAACACAAAATCCGGGGAGGTGCCAGCTGAGTATAAGACACTATCATCTGCATATAAATGGCTAAGGAACTTCCTACTTAGCTATGTTGATGTAAATTGAGAAGAGCGTGGGGCCTAGGATTGACCCTTGGGGGTTTTCCTTGGTGACGGGCAGTGGCTGGGACAGCAGATGTTCTGACTTTCTACACTGTAATCTTTGAGATAGGTAGTTAGCAAATCAGGACAAAGACCCCTCAGAGACACCAATACTCTTTAGCCGGCCCACAAGAATGGAATGGTCTACCATGTCTAAAGCTTTGGCCAAGTCAATAGAAATAGCAGCACAACATTTTTTAGAATCAAGGGCAGTGGTGATATCATTGAGGACCTTTTTAAGGTTGCGCTGACACATCCATAACCTGAGCGGAAACCAGATTGCGTACCAGAGAGAATACGACAGACATCAAGAAAGCCAGTCAGTTGATTATTGACAAGTTTTTCCAACACTTTTGATAAACAGGGCAAAACAGAAATAGGCCTATAACAGGATCAGCTTGATCTCCCCCTTTAAAAAGGATGAACCGTGGCTGCCGTCCAAGCAATGGGAACCTCCCCATAATGGAGAGACATGTTAAACATGTCTGAGATAAGGTTGCTGCCACCATCATCGCCAACCTTATCTTCTTGGTGACGGGGCAGTATTTTTCACTTCCGGATGAAATGCATGCCCAAATTCATCTGCCTGCTACTCATCCCCAGAAGATAAGATATGCATATTATTAGTAGATTTGGATAGAAATCCCTCTGAAGTTTCTACAACTGTTTGAATCATGTCTGTGAGTATAACAGAACATATTTAGCAGGCGAAACCCCGAGGACAAACCATTCATATTTTTTTAGGTCACTCTTTTCAATGGAGTTTTCATTGAGAATCCAGATTTCTATGGGACCTTCTTGCAGTTCCGTCCGCGTCCACTGGATGTCACCAGTCTTTAGAAATTGGTTGAGGTTTTTCCTTTGTGTAATGAAGAAGTATGGCCATCTTGAACGAGGGTAGCTTGAAGTGTACTGTTAGAGGCGTGTGACCAGAGAGCATGCTACAGTTTGTTTTCCTCCTGTATTGAACACAGATCATCCCGTCTTCAATTTTATTGATTATTTACATTATAAAATACCTAAAGTTGTATTACAAAAGTAGTTTGAAATATTTTGGCAAAGTTTACAGGTAAATTTTGTGATATTTTGTAGTCACGTTGCGCAAGTTAGAACCAGTGTTTTTCTGGAACAATGCGCCAAATAAATGGACATTTTGGATATATATCTACGGACTTAATCGAACAAAAGGACCATTTGTGATGTTTATGGGACATATTGGAGTGCCAACAAAAGAAGCTCGTCAAAGGTAAGGCATGAATTATATTTTAATTTCTGCGTTTTGTGTCGCGCCTGCAGGGTTGAAATATGCTTTTCTCTCTTTATTTACTATGGTGCTATCCTCAGATAATAGCATCGTTTGCTTTCGCTGAAAAGCCTTTTTGAAATCTGACATGTTGGCTGGATTCACAAGAAGTGTAGCTTTAATTTGCTATCTTGCATGTGTGATTTAATGAAAGTTTGATTTTTATAGTAATGTATTTGAATTTGGGGCTCTGCATTTTCCCTTTTGGCCAGGTGGGACGTTAGTCAACATATCCCAGAGAAGTTAAAGAAGAAACGGTCTAAACCATCTGACCCAGAAGTTTTTTGGGGGTCAAGTTTCAGGAGCTCCTTTAGCACCTCAGACTCAGTGACCGCCTGCAGGGGAAAAAGAGGGAGAAGCGTCGGGCTAGTCGCATTAGAAGTGGTGGGAGGTTAGGAAATGTTGGATGGGCAAAGAGGCATGGCTGAGTCAAATAGGAATCCTGACTTAATGAAGTGATGATTAAAGAGCTCAGCCATGTGCTTCTTGTCAGTATCAACCACATCAACATTAAGGGATATGGGCAGCTGTGAAGAGGAAGGTTTATTTTCCAGAACATCTTGGGGTTATACCCATAACGAGAGAACTTCTAACTAACTTTGGCCTTCCGGATAGCCTTACTCAGGCTGACTGGCTCTCATATGCATGTGCCGAGCCTTTCGCCAAAAAATGCAATTATTGAGGTGGAGTAACTCTGTAAGATCACATTCGAACCAAGGGCTGAACCTGTTTTTTTAAATTCTTATTTTCTTTATGGGGTCATGTTGGTTCACAATACCACTGAAAATATATAAAAGGTCCAAGTGTCTTCGACAGAGGGGATCAAACTGATTCTATCCTATTTTACAGAGGCCAGTTCACGAAGGACGGCTTGCTCATGAAAGTCTTTTTAGCAAGTGTCTATGACAAATCAGGACAGGTCATTTCAATGAGCATCCGTTATGAACACAGTGATCACTCAGGTATCAGTCTGGTGTTTTCTGTAATGGTCTATCGGGATTATTTGTGAGGATAACATCGAGGAGAGTAGCCTTTCAGGTGGTTTAAGCATGTCCCAGTTTAGGTCACTTAGCAGGACAAATTCAGGCATAGTGTAAGGGGCCAGGAGAGAGCTTAGGGCAGGTAGGGTACAGGCCAGTGCTGATGGAGGATGATGGAGGATAAACACTATGTGGTTTATAAACATGTACAGACATAGAGAACCATCACATCAAGGAGGTGTAACAATGATGAATGGCTATTCAATGTACAACCGTAGTCTTCTGTAACAAGCAATATGTGTTAAGTATGTTTACATACAGTACATCCATGACTGAATGGTTTCATGAACTCCTTTTTAAGGTTTTGTAAGTTGTAACAGGTCCTCATTCAGCAGTCTGTATTAACCTAGATTCACCAAAACATCAACGTTTAGAGAAGCTTGGAGATTGTTCCACAAGTAAGCTGCAAAGAGCTGATTGACCTAACTCTGTACAGACCAAAGGAATTTCCAGAGCTAGCAATCCCTGAGACTGTGTATGATAACTCTGACTAGTATGTCTAATGGTTATTATAGATGCTAGCTACAAAGGGAGTTTACAGTATGTCAAAGAGCTTTTATAAATGCAAAGAGAGCAATGAATTGACTGACATCAATAAAAGTTCTCTGTAAAAAAATGAAAGCATACTGTGGTTTAGATAGATCATGATCAGCGGGGCGGGGCAATAGAATACACAACTGTATCGTCTGCATAAAGGTGCAGGTAAAACGTTATTATTATTTCATATTTTTCTGACCAGACAAATATTGTCAATGTATACAATATAATTGTTTATCAGACATTTTAACATGTAACGCAATGCCTATGTACTTAAAGATGTATATGCAACATTTTAAACAACAATTTCGACCTCCCTTGGGTTATGATATATATGACATGACAAGATACATTGGCTATTTTAGTCATCCTTTTTTGATTTACGTGTTTTATAATCCAAAAGTATGTTTTTAGAGGGGAGGGAAATATTGTTCATGTTAAACTGTAGAGAGCGAGAACCTTCGGTGAATCAAGGAGTCACTGATGTTTTATATACAGTACTACACATATCGAGAAGGCTCGTTCTGACAATAGACAAGAAGCTTTAAAGTTTCAAACGAGGCTGTTAAGACAGGACCGTACTGTAGTACTGCACTATTACACTGTTACGTACTACTAATGCACTAGAATCTAAGATGCTATGGAATATCTACAGGGGAAACATGTGCACACTATAACACATTCCCCACATGATCTAAGGATGAAGACACTGAAACTGACGTTGCATTTTGTTATGTGAAATTAGCATAAGTATGTGTAAAGATTTTACTTTCTTTTTTTTTTTTAATATGTCTCTTGTGAATATTGAGATGTGGTACATGTATATATTATTATGTCTTTCAATTTGTTACACATTTTTAATAGCACTTGTGAGTTGTATACATGTTTTTCAGAGGTTATAACACATACATATTTGGATATAATTATGCGTTGAGTTGTAAAAAAAAACCATGTAAGCTATGATCTTATCAACCTAATACATATACAACCCATTGCTATATAAACTGAACTGTAGGTTTCATAGTTTTTATAATAATGATTTACACATTTAAAAAAAAGTAAATAGTTAATTGCATATTATGTCATTGTTGATTCAATACTTTTTGTTGATTTGATACGTCACATTTTTGGGTATGTTTCACCTGTAACATTATTATTATGATTATGGTAATAATAAGATCTGTCAATCAACCAAATGTATTTCTTAACTCTTTTTGCATCAGCAGTTGTCAGATAACCAGTCTAAAAACCTAAGACCAATCAATGCATATGTCGAAGCACAGCATCTAGGAAACACTCCCTAGAAGTCATAAACCTAGGACTGAAATGAGAGAGGAACCATGCTCCGAGGGCTGTGCTGAGTACATGTGTCCCTTGTTTTTTTATTCAGGATGTTCCTACGTTCGTAATGACCAGAAGGGTCAGATAATTGCCAGGGTGGCTATAGAGTGGGCATAAGTTCAACACTCAGGAATCAACAGATGGACACTAACACTTGTCATGACTGTCCTGTGAGGATCACAATGGGTCAGATGCGCTTGGCAATTGCTGACAATAACCAGACCTTCTCCCACCCGCAGAGGGGAGGGTAGAACCGGTGTTGGGGTTTTGACACCTCCACACACGAGGTGAAGAAAGAAACTCACCTTCCTTTAGACCAGAGAGACAAAGAGCTGCAGCTCATGTCCATCGCGGTTCGAATCCTGAAGACCAACACAAGGAGGAAGAGGCGAGATGCTCACCTCAGACAATCACTGGTACAGCTGATTAGCTGTCCCAAGTACGGTATCTAGGAAAGTGAATTCAAGTAGGACCATCCTCTTCAGACCATCGTCTGCTCTCATCACCCCACTGGGGATCATCGACACGGCTGATTAGCTTGTCTTCAGAGGACCACTCTTCCAGAACGAGAGGAAGGGAACACCATCTTTTAGTTCTGCTCCAGACTACATGACATGTCATTGAAGCCACAGACAACTAAGAAGAAGGACATATTGACCTCTTGTGGACAATCAGAGCCTTTACACTCAAGTCAGAAAGAAGGCCAACCAAACCCCTTTCCGAGAAGACTTGGCTCCGTGGGGGTGTTGGGGGGTCTTTGTTGCATGAGGAGGTGTCAGGTTACAAGCTGCACACACACACACACACATTTTTATTAAATTAAGTTTACCATGCAATATTAAACTATAACCCTAATGTTTTTTTAAAACCTTTGTATAAATCATACATATTATTATATAAAACTACAATTTAAAACCAAATAAATGTTTATATGTATAATATTTTAGGTGTAAAGACAGTTTGTAAATGTATTTCTTCTTTAAAATAAGTATTTTCCTCTGCTTGTAAACCCACAGCTTTTAACCTGACACCTTCGCCATGCAACCAAGACCCACACAGGTTAAGGTTAGGGTAAGGGTTAGGTTAAGGTAGTGATTCCCAAACTTTTTATAGTCCCATTCTCCTTCAAACATTCAACCTCCAGCTGTGTACCCCCTCTAGCACCAGGGTCAGCACACTCTCAAATGTTGTTTTTTTGCCATCATTGTAAGCCTGCCACACACACACTATACGATAAATATATTAAACATAAGAATGAGTGTGAGTTTTTGTCACAACCCGGCTCGGTTAGAGCACCATGGCACAAATAATAATATAATAATTATCAATAATGTTGCTCTTTATTTAGTCATATTACATGTTAAACCTTATTTGTTCATCAAAAATTGTGAATAACTCAAAACAGGTTAATGAGAAGGGTGTGCTTGAAAGGATGCACATAACTCTGCAATGTTGGGTTGTAATGGAGAGTCTCGGTCTTAAATCCTTTTCCACATACAGTCTGTGTCTGTATTCATGCTAGTGAGGGGCGAGAATCCACTCTCACATAGGTACGTGGATGCAAAGGGCATCAGTGTCTTAACAGCCGATTTGCCAAGGCAGGATACTCTGAGCGCAGCCCTATCCGGAAATCTGACAGTGGTTTCTAATTCAATTACATTTTCACAGAACCGCTTGTTGCAATTTCGATGAGGCTCTCTTTTTCAGATATCGGTAAGTGGACTGGAGGCAGGGTGTGAAAGGGATAACAAATCCACTATTTTGTGTCGTCCGTTTCAGGAAAGTACCTGCGTAATTGCGCACCCGGCTCACTCAGGTGCTTCGCTATATCACATTTGACATTGTCCATAAGCTTGAGTTCATTTGCACACAATGATGGAAAGACGGGTGTGTTGTCCTTGTTAATGCAGACAGAGAAGAGCTCCAACTTCTTAATCATAGCCTCAATTTTGTCCCACACATTGAATATAGTTGCGGAGAGTCCCGGTAATCCTTGATTCAGATCATTCAGGCGAGAAGAAACATCACCCAGACAGGCCAGTCATGTTAAAAACTCGTCATCATGCAAGCGGTCAGACAAGTGAAAATTATGGTCAGTAAAGAAAACTTTAAGCTCGTCTCTCAATAAACAACAAGTGTCAATACTTTGCCCCTTGATGACCAGCGCAATTCTGTATGTTGTAAAAGCGTTACATGGTCGCACCATGTAACACATTGCATAATGCAAAGTTAACCATTTTCACTGTAGTGTCCAAAACATCTTTCAAGCTGTCAGACATTCCCTTGGCAGCACGAGCCTCTCGGTGGATGCTGCAACGTACCCAAGTGGCGTCTGGAGCAACTGCTTGCAAAGCAGTAATTGTTTCAAAACATCTCCTACCCTGTCACTGATGCGCTGTGAAACAGTGTTGTTTGATGAAGGAATTGTCTGTATAGTTTTCTTGGTCTTTTCCCACAGTCATATCCGCGGTAGCAGGAAGAATTAAGTCCTCCACAATAGTATTGGACTTGTGTCACGTTCTGACCATAATTCTTGTGTGTTTTCCTTGTTTTAGTGTTGGTTAGGACGTGAGTTGGGTGGGCATTCTATGTTGTGTGTCTCGTTTGTCTATTTCTATGTTTGGCCTGATATGGTTCTCAATCAGAGGCAGGTGTTAGTCATTGTCTCTGATTGGGAACCATATTTAGGTAGCCTGTTTTGTGTTAGGTTTTGTGGGTGGTTGTTTCCTGTCTTTGTGTTTCCTGTGTCAGTGCCACACGGTACTGTTTTCGGTTTTTCACGTATCTTGTTTTGTAGTTGTGTTCATGTTGAGTTTTCCTATTAAAACCATGGACACTTACCACGCTGCATTTTGGTCCGGTCCTTGTTTAACCTCTTCAGAGGAAATCTGCCGTGACAGAACCACCCACCACAACAGGACCAAGCGGCGTGGTGAAAAGCAGCAACAGCAAGAGAGGAAGAACTATTTGGAAAAATGGACTTGGGAGGAGATCCTAGATGGGAAAGGACCCTATGCACAGCCAGGAGAATATTGCTGCCCCAAGGAAGAGCTGGAGGCAGCGAAGGTGGAGAGGCGCTGGAATGAGGAGGCAGCACGGCGGCGAGGATGGAAGCCCGAGAGTCAGCCCCAAATTTCTTGGGGGGGGCCACACAGGAAGTGTGGCGAAGCCAGGTAGGAGACCTGCGCCAACTTCCTGTGCTTACCGGAGGGCGAGAGAGACCGGGCAGGCACTGTGTTATTGCTGTGGAGCGCACGGTTTCCCCAGTGCGGGTGCATAGCCCGGTGCGGTACATACCAGCTCCTCGTATCAGCCTGGCTAGAGTGGGCATCGAGCCAAGTGCCATGAAGCCGGCTCTACACATCTGGTCTCCAGCGCGTCTCCTTGGGCCGCCGTACATGGCACCAGCCTTGCGGATGGTGTCCCCGGTTCGCCTGCACAGCCCAGTGCGGGCTATTCCACCTCACCGCACTGGCAGGGCGACCGGGAGCATTCAACCAGGTAAGGTTGGGCAGGCTCGGTGCTCAAGAGCTCCACTGCGCCTGCATAGTCCGGTCTATCCAGTACCACCTCCACACACCAGCCCTCCGGTGGCAGCTCCCCGCACTTGCCCTGAGGTGCGTGTCCTCGGCCCATTACCACCAGTGCCGGCACCACGCACCGAGCCTACATTGCACCTAGTCTGTCCAGAGCTGTCAGAGCCTTCCTCTCCAGAGCTGCTAGAGTCTCCCGTCTGTCCAGAGCTGCTAGAGTCTCCCGTCTGTCGCCAGTCAGCCAGGATCCGCCAGGATCCGCCATTCAGCCAGGATCCGCCAGGATCCGCCAGTCAGCCAGGATCCGCCAGTCAGCCAGGATCCACCAGTCAGCCAGGATCCGCCATTCAGCCGCCATTCAGCCAGGATCCGCCATTCAGCCAGGATCCGCCAGAGCCGCCAGGATCCGCCACGGCCGCCAGTCAGCCGGGATCCGCCACGGCCGCCAGTCAGCCGGGATCCGCCACGGGGTACTGTCACGTTCTGACCATAGTTCTTGTGTGTTTTCCTTGTTTTAGTGTTGGTCAGGACGTGAGCTGGGTGGGCATTCTATGTTGTGTGTCTAATTTGTCTATTTCTATGTTTGGCATGATATGGTTCTCGATCAGTGGCAGGTGTTAGTCATTGTCTCTGATTGGGAACCATATTTAGGTAGCCTGTTTTGTGTTGGGTTTTGTGGGTGGTTGTTTCCTGTCTTTGTGTTTCCTGTGTCAGTGTTTGTGCCACACGGGACTGTTTTCGGTTTTTCACGTTTCTTGTTTTGTAGTTGTGTTCATGTTGTGTTTTCCTATTAAAACCATGGACACTTACCACGCTGCATTTTGGTCCGATCCTTGTTTCACCTTTTCAGAGGAAGAGGAGGAAATCTGCCGTGACAACTTGCCTGTCCAAGCTACTCAGTAGCTCACCATATCAGATGCTTCTAGTCCCTCCTTATTACAGTACTACCAGTAGAGCTGGTATGTGTCTCTATGGACGAGGGTCTTACTTTTTTTAACCATTTATCCATTTTCAAGCAAATTGAATGAGCAGCAGATACATTTGGCTACATACAGAATTACAGTGTCTTTTTTTGTGTGTGTGTCAGCTGCAATGTGCATTGTAACACTTTGGTCACACTATTCTATTTTAGATTACCCCCCCCCCCCTTCCCTCCCACACATACCAAAATAAGTTGCAGGGTTCAGTCATTAATCTAATGGATTAAGACAGACAAGACTCTGAAATGGGATTGGGAGGATTTGACTCAGGAAGCAATTTGACTTTAGGCTAAAGGGGTTGGTCATTCAGGATGTGGCCTTTTAAAGGGACAATCTGGGATTGATTCATAATTTTGGATTGATGATATACAGCCATTGATTTTTGAAGAATGTCAATAAGAAATGCATCATGAAATGAGTTCAGTGGTCTTTCTCCGTCACAATCCAAAATATTAGATTGTTGAACTAAATTATCTGTAAATAATGTGATTGCAAACCATCAGTGTAACACTTCAAAACATTGTTAAAACTATAATTTTGATCTCATAGATAGGCTATGGATGCAAGAACTGACCGTCCATACATATGACAGTGTTTCATTTCTCCAGCACTACAGATGGAGGATCTTAATTTGAGCCAGTTTACTACAGCAGGAACATGAGGGGTTGATACACTTTTCATTAGGGCAAATCAAGTCTGACATTTTAATGTGAAAATTACAAACATTAGAAGCCTTTTTAAACATTGAATACACTATAAGTTTGCATTTCCGGCTGTGCAGGAAAATTCTCAACAATAAAAGACTGATCAAATTAAGACACTACACCTGTATCTGTCCGAGATTGCTCCTTTAATAAGAGGTGACATGGGGCCAGATACCAAATGTGCCAGGCCTCAGGTTCAGATGGGACAGAAGCAGACAACCAGGAAGGTCACTCTTAAGAGGCAAAACAGGGATGAGGGATTGGAATTGTTCGTGCAAGTGAAGGCCAGAAGGATCTATAGTGTATTCAGTGTTTAAAAAGGCTTCTAATGTTTGTAATTTTCATATTAAAATGTCAGTTCTTGCATCCATACTCATAACATGCCTGACAATCCTCTTAAGGATCCAACCCTTTTTTTTTAATTTTAATTTCATCTAAAATGACATACCCAAATCTAACTGCCTGAAGCTCAGGTCCTGAAGCAAGGATATGCATATTCTTGGTACCATTTGAAATAAAACACTTTGACGTTTGTGGAGATGTGAAAGGAATCAAATCAAATTGTATTAGTAACATACACATGGTTAGCAAATGTTAATGCGAGTGTAGCAAAATGCTTGTGCTTCAAGTTCCAACAGTGCAGTAATATCTAACAAATAATGGCATTATTTAAAGTGGCATTGTTTAAAGTGACTAGTGATCCATTTATTAAAGTGTCCAGTGATTGGGTTTCAATACAATATATACAAGTGATATGAGTAATGTAAGATATGTAGACATTATTAAAGTGGCATTATTTAGAGTGGCATTGTTAAAAGTAACTAGTACTCCATTCATTAAAATGTCCAGTGATTGGGTCCCAATGTGGGCAGCAGCTTCTCTGAGTTAGTGATGGCTGTTTAGCAGTCTGATAGCCTTGGGATAGAAGCTGTTTCTCAGTCTCTCGGTCCCAGCTTTGATGCACCTGTACTGACCTCGCCTTCTGGATTATAGCGGTGTGAACAGGCAGTGGCTCGGGTGGTTGTTGTCCTTGATGATTTTTTTTGGTCTTCCTGTGACATTGGGTGCTGTAGGTGTCATGGAGGGCAGGTAGTTTGCCCCCGGTGATGTGTTGTACAGACCGCATTGTGCAAACCGCACCACCCTCTGGAGAATATAACACAATAGATCTGGTCAAAGATAATACAAAGAAGAAATAAAAAACGTTCTTTTGTATTTTTTTGTAACCCCGTCATCTTTGAAATGCAAGAGAAAGGCCATAATGTATTATTTGTAAAACAAATTTATTTGACCTTTATTTAACTAGGCAAGTCAGTTAAGAACTAATTCTTATTTTCAATGGCAGCCTAGGAACAGTAGTTTAACTGCCTTGTTCAGGGGCAGAACAACAAATTGTTTTATCTTGTCAGCTCGGGGATTCGATCTTGCAACCTTTCGGTTACTAGTCCAACACTCTAACAACTAGACTAGATCTGCCGCCATAATGTATTATTCTTGCCTAGGTGAAATTTAGATTTTGGCCACTAGATTACAGCAGTGTATGCGCACAGTTTTAGACTGATCCAAATAACCATTGCATTTCTGTTCAAAATTTTGCATCGAGACTGCCCAGATGTGCCTAATTTGTTTATTAATAACTTTTGATGGTAAGAATTGTACACTCTCCTCAAACAATAGCATGGTATTCCTTCACTGTAGTAGCTACTGTAAATTGGACAGTGCAGTTAGATTAACAAGAATTTAAGCTTTCTGCCAATATCAGATATGTCTATGTCTTGGGAAATGTTCTTGTTACTTAGAACCTCATGCTAATCGCATGAGCCTATGTTAGCTCAACCGTCCCGTGGAAGGGACACAGATCCCGAAGAATATTTATTAAACAATATGCCTATGATATAGTGTATAGGTCTTATACTGTGCATGTTCTTATTATCATCTCTTCTCTAATTTGATCTTAACTCTAACCCCTCCCCCCCAATTAAATCCATCACAATCCTCACCTGTCCTTTACAATACAGAGTTAACATTCTGAGTGAACCCAGCGCAGTTTACCTTTCCAAATCAATTGACTGAATTGGGGGCCTGAGTTTGGGGCTGAGCCCGTATGTGAATCTGTCGGAGGGCCTGGCTGTTTTAAAATGAT
Source organism: Oncorhynchus masou masou (assembly GCF_036934945.1). NCBI lineage: Eukaryota > Metazoa > Chordata > Actinopteri > Salmoniformes > Salmonidae > Oncorhynchus > Oncorhynchus masou. The sequence goes on along the minus strand of NC_088225.1, from coordinate 2,841,266 downwards.
TTCCTGGTCATTCAGAATGCTCATATTTCTCCCGTTTTTGACCTCTGAGAGTGACCCAGGTGAGATTGGAAGTTTCTTATAATAGGCACAGATCTGGGGCCAGTTTAAACTTTGAAACCCCATGATAAAGGTCAGGATTGGCATTGTGAGCATTTGTCTGAAGCTGATACTCTCTCTCTGTCCTCCTGTGACACTCAAAGGTCATATGAGATTTGAGGTTGACATTTGGCGCAGCTAATTATTATAGACTGATCTGATTAGGAACGGGTTGTGCAATAGTCTCCTCCCAATCTGCCATCGTGCCATCTGGAGAACGCCCTGAAGAGGAGAGGTGAGGGACAGGGTAAGCCAGTTGAACTCAGGAGGGAGACAACCCAATCGCAGCGGTTCCATAGAGGGCGAGAGACTACAATTTCCCTGCATCAACTGTCCCCACAACCAATAGGTGAGTGTCGGCCTGAAGAGAGGATGTAGCGACTAACTACAGTCTTGGCCATTAGCCTGGACCAGTGTTCAGGGAGATTCTAGCTCATCTGAGCAATTAATTGAATTAAATAGTATGCGTTTAGAACAACTTTTAGATTTTTTATTGAGGGATGGATTTTTAAAAAATTGACCGGAGTCAACAAGCCACACTACTACATTTGATGTAGTATCACATTTCTAATACAATCAATTATTTGTATAAACGACCCCCTTTGAGTTGTTTTCGCTGTTGTTAGACATAACTCGGTCTCTTTTTTTAGATTGAGTGATGTCTGAGGTCTTTTTTTTTTGGACTGAATTTCTGTCTGTACTCTTCTATTTCTGTCTATTTCTGTCCCAAACAGACCTTGTTTGGGACATAAATGAATGGATTAATGCAGTGTGTGTTTGCTCAGCGTGGCTAGAAGTCACAATGTAATAAAGCTGTTGTCTGCACCACCCACTGTCACAGTGGCTCCCTTACCTGCTATGATTGTTCATGTGACATGTAATTGCTCGTTTTGGGTTTGGTTGGTTGCCTGATTATGTTGGCAGAGTGTGTTGGTAGAGGCGAGGATTGAAGTAGGACCCAACAAAGAACACAAACCACATAGCCTTCATGTATTTCAAAAGTTCAGTTGTATGATAGATTCTTTCAGGATAGGGAAGAGTCAACAAGGACTACAGATATGTCAAAAGTTAATTGATACAGTCAGATATCTAAGGTTCCCCTTTTGTAGGCCAGCGGATAAATTTCCCTCCCCCCAAAAATATAATATAAACTGTATATATTTTGGAACTCAGACGGTGTATTCTCACCCCCTCCCCATGGCAAAATGTTTAGAATTGCTGGAAACTAACTCCACAACATAGAAAATGTCTCTCTGCTGTCAAGAGACCCACTGTCAAGGGACCAGCGAACCACTGTGGCAACTCGTGTGATCAGTTCTCATTTGTTGTGGCCCTTACCCCATCAAAATTGCCCATCCCTGACCTAAGACATCTTTTACTGTGTCAGTGCACGCCCATAGCGATCAACTCTACTTAAAAGCACAATATTATTAGAGCAGAATTCCTGGCAACTAGCCATACAAAGTTAGACAATGTTTAGGGTGCGTTCTTATTGGATAATCCTGTTCTGCAGCCTTCTTTAGCTTGTTGTGACATCATAGGTTTATTTTACCACACATGCAATAGAAAACAGGCCAGGGTGCCTTGGACCGGTCATCCCAGCATGAGATTCCTAAGAAAGAGGAATTACATGGATTTGAAAGGTGAAGATTAAGACCGGGGTTCATGGGCTTACCCATTGAAGCGCTTTGTTGAAGACAGATATAAGAATTTCAAACAAGTATGCCAACCTGTTCAATTAGTGAAGTCATTCACAAATCCCAAAGACCCTCACGTGGATATGGATGAATTATGATCAATATTGACAAGCAACAAGATAAGAAATACTTGTTATAGCATGGTGAATGTTTGTTGTTTATTCTGTGTGCCCTCTCTCATGGGTCCTCTCCCCTCCTTCCTTCTCAGGGAAAGATGGCTCGGGATATGTCAGACATTGACATCCTTAAGATGGAGCTGGAACAGCTGAAGAAAGAGGTCTCAACGCCCAGGGAACCTGTAAGTACCATCAAAGGGTCCATGTAGAGAAGCTCTGTAGTATAACAAAGGCATCCCTGCAAACTGATGCAGTCCCATTGAACTAAATTAGAATGCTGCATTGAAAGAATCCAAACTTCTATTGACCCCTCTCCGTTTCTCTTAGGTGTCCAAGACATCCAAGGACATCATGGAGTGGTGTGAGGCTGCGTCTAGTACCGACCTCCTGATAACAGGAGTACCAGATGATAAGAACCCCTACAAGCCTGAGAAGGGAGGCTGCATAATCACCTAGCACACAGGGACACAGGGAAAAACATCAGATGTATTTGTCAGTTTCAGCCTTTTCAGCACTGTAAAGAGTGGTACATAGCTGCAGTAAGTTTGCCATGTGTTCCCATGTGACTACCCACACGAGAGACTTCCACTAGGTTAGGCAGTTTTGGACAACACAACATTGCACACTGACTGGGCTACACAAAGTTCACCTCAGGTGGAGGAGATTTATCCGGGGACAGTTCAGGGGATAGGAGGGATCATTTGGTTACGATGGTGTCCTTCCTTTCTCTTTGACGATCTATGACCCTAAAATCCTCCTCTAGAGCTTCCAAACATGCTCCGGAATGTTCCAAGTGCACCCACTGACCTGGTTTTGTTTGGCTTGTAAATAAAGTGTATCCACTACAGCAGTTTCTTCGACGTCCCTTGGTTCTCTCTGTGACTTCTCCCTTGTTTTGCACCTCATATGAACATGGATGGTCTCATGCTGCACGTATCCCTTGATTCAATCAAGTTGTAATGTATGTTTTAGAAATCAACATTTTGATCAGAAGGTGGGTTGATGTATGATATATGTCACTGTGAACGGATACAGTCCCATTGAACTAGAACGTTGAATTGTAAGAATTCAAACTCACCTTACGTTTTCAGTCAGACTTTGTTCGGATAGTCCAACACAGATGGGCAAACTATCGACAAACTGTCTCTTGATATCCAACAGCTTGCTGAGTTAGAATAAGGGTAAGGGTTGAGGTTAGGGTAACAGTTACCTTTCGGGTTAAGGTAAGTGTTAAGGTTAGTAGATAGTTAGTTGAAATGATGTTGAAAGTTATTTTTGTTGAAAGTTAACTACAAAACATCTACATGGGACTATCCAAAAAGTGGTCTCTCTCTCTCTCTCTCTCTCTGCATGAATGGCAAAACTACTGTTGCTAAATCAAAGTGAGATAATGAACAACAATAACAGTAAAACAAAAGAATAATAGTCATGGTGATTAGAGAAAGGAAACATATACAGGTAAAAATAAAATAAACACCAACATAAAGTGTCTTAATTAATAGGGTGTTGGGTCACCCTCCCTCTATCGGAGGTGTTTTGGTGTTTTGTTGATGGCGGTGGAAAACGCTCAGCTGACGCTCCAGAATCTCCCATAAGTGTTCAATTGGGTTGAGATGTGGTGACTGAGACGGCCATGGCATATGGTTTACACCATTTTCATGCTCATCAAACCATTCAGTGACCTCCTGCCCCGTGGATGGGGGCATTGTCATCCTGGAAGAGGCCACTCCCATCAGGATAGAAGTGCTTCACCATAGGTTGAAGGTGATCACACAGAATGGTGTTAATTGGTGTTTAACTTGCCCACTAAACCATGCCAGGAAAATATTTTTTTTATATGAATACAAATTTAAATAAATAAAAATTGTAATAATAATGTGATAATATAAAAAGCATTTTGCTTTGATAAGTAAACAAAAAGAGGAAGATATGAAAGCTTTATTTACAAAACGATATACAGTATACACCAATTTTTCACATTTGTGTATTTTTCATCAGATATTATTGCTTTTGGGTACCTTCATATGTGTGTAAAATATTACTGTTCTCAGATTTTTTTTTGCGTGCAAAAAGCTACATATCCATTGTTTATAGAATGTTCATTATGGAATGGAATGTTCATACCCTGTATATTTGACTGTGATATGTGATTGTCTCACCAAGCTATCTTAAGACGAATGAACTTGCTGTAAGGCACTCTGGATAAGCGCATCTGCTGAATGGGGAAAAATAACGTGATTATTTGTCTCTCTGAAATGAAACCATCAAGTGATAGATTTTAAACAAACACATGGCTGTCATTGAACAACCCCATGCCATGATTAGGTAGTGAGAAAAACACACCCATCTCTTTCCTAGTTTATTTCAACAATAAAAAACTAATTTAGCAACATTAAAAAAAAAATGGATACATAGCGTTTTGGAGAGAAACATCATACAGTGCCTTCAGAAAGTATTCCAACCCCTCCACATTTTGTTGTGCAACAGCCAAATTTAAAAATTGATAAAACATTTTTTTTCTCAGCCATCTACACACAATACCCCATAATGACAAAGTGAACACGTTTTTATACATTTTTGCAAATGTATAAAAAATATAGTAAATACATATCTAATTTGCTTAAATATTAACAACCCTGAGTCAACACATCACTACTTACACCATGTGGGAAAGGGATCACAGCAGGGATTGAATGAGGGTATGAGACATGAGTTGAGGTGTTCAGAGGCTTGACCAGTGCAGGGCAGGATTTGACTGGGAAGACAAAAAACAACAACACAAGACACACTACAATTAGACAAAATAGCTAAGAATGAGTTAGTCCAAGCAAGGAGTAAAATCTTTGACGTGTAAAAATGTGATTGTGATTGACTCTACATACAGTAATGAGAGAAAATCAATTGGGCTGCTCACAGTGCTTGGAAGGGAAACACTCAATGTGCCTTATTTAACTAGGCAAGTCAGTTAAGAACAAATTTGTATTTACAATGACGGCCTTGGAACAGTGGGTTATCTGCCTTGTTCAGGGGCAGAACGACAGATTTGTACCTTGTCAGCTCGGGGATTTGATCTTGCAACCTTTCGGTTGCTAGTCCGACGCTCAAACCACTAGGCTACTAGCCGCCCCCATGCAATTGTAGGCCTTGTAAAAATAAATAAAATAGGACTCACAGGGTTTAAAAACATATAGGCAGCCTAGCCAGCCAAATTTGGAATATATTCTAAATTTAATCACATTCACATTTTCTCCTGACACACAAACAAACTATAAATACATAACGTTACCATTTAGTATATCCTGACCAGATGGACCGGGCTCATAGGCTGTATGCACCTGCTCTTATTAGTAGCCTACAGTTGATCAGACGGAAAGATTGTCTCGTTTTCATCCCATACTGCATGTCAGATCTCCAGTGTTTAAGGGTAGCCGAGGCTGCTGCAACATTTATGCCATGAGTTTTTGCTCGTGTCTGTCTGGAGTGATTACGTGTTACCATCGTTGCTAAATAAATACCGAAGGAAAGTGCACAGCCTACTTTGTGTGCCGCCTCAACCTCTCTAATCCAACTTTGAATGGATGAGGCGATGGAAGCTATCGAATCATTCGGAATTGTTTTCGAACATCCCAGAAAAGATGTTCAGCAAAGTAAAGCATCGTAACGTGCAATTACAGGCGGCTTGATGATAGGCTCCCTGTTAACCAGCTATACATTTGATACCAGTTGGTATTGAACGCTCGCACCTTTTCATCCGTCTTCATGAAACTGATCTCAGGCAGAGGTTGACCCTCGACTTTAATTTGCACCTTTTCATCCGTCTTCATGAAACTGATCTCAGGCAGAGGTCAAACCTCACCTTTAATTTGCACCTTTTCATCCGTCTTCATGAAACTGATCTCAGGCAGAGGTCGACACTCGACTTTAATTTGCACCTTTTCATCCGTCTTCATGAAACTGATCTCAGGCAGGTCGACCCTCGCCTTTAATTTGCACCTTTTCATCCGTCTTCATGAAACTGATCTCAGGCAGAGGTCGACCCTCGACTTTAATTTGCACCTTTTCATCCGTCTTCATGAAACTGATCTCAGGCAGAGGTCGACACTCGACTTTAATTTGCACCTTTTCATCCGTCTTCATGAAACTGATCTCAGGCAGAGGTCGACCCTCGCCTTTAATTTGCACCTTTTCATCCGTCTTCATGAAACTGATCTCAGGCAGAGGTCGACCCTCGACTTTAATTTGCACCTTTTCATCCGTCTTCATGAAACTGATCTCAGGCAGAGGTCGACCCTCGACTTTAATTTGCACCTTTTCATCCTCCTTCATGAAACTGATCTCAGGCAGAGGTCGACCCTCGACTTTAATTTGCACCTTTTCATCCGTCTTCATGAAACTGATCTCAGGCAGAGGTCGACACTCAACTTTAATTTGCACCTTTTCATCCTTCTTCATGAAACTGATGTCAGGCAGAGGTCGACACTCGACTTTAATTTGCACCTTTTCATCCTTCTTCATGAAACTGATGTCAGGCAGAGGTCGACCCTTGCTTTTTAATTTGCACCTTTTCCGTGTATCCCAGAGAATGAAAGGCGTTCTTCAACACATAGAACCCCCATAATGCTCTGTGGCACAATCTCAATTACAACCCTCTAGGTTCAATCTCTGATCCTACATCTATGATTGGATGGACAACATGTCAGCTCATACAGCAAAAGCTGTGATTGGTTGGAGGACGTCCTCCGGAAGTGGTCATAATTACCATGCAAGTTTATGGTAATGGAAGGGGGTGAGGCCTACCAGCCTCCTAGGTTTTGTAATGAAGACAATGTAGCCAGAGGAGGACGGAAGCTAGCTGTCCTCCAACTATATCATGGCGCTAGCCCAGACAGTGCTGTTGAAGTTACTGTAGACCTTCATTGCAAACACTGTATTTTGACAAATTATTTGGTGACATATGAATATATTTAGTATAGTTTTACCTAAAAAGGAAAACATTTAATGTTTCACTATTTTTATGAAATTTCACTGAGGAGGATGGTAATCCCCTTCCTCCTGTGAGGAGCCTCCACTGGTTGAATGCTTATTGACTCAAGACATTTCAGCTTTTCAGCGAATTTGTAAAAATTTTGAAAAAACAGAATTCCATGTTGACATTATAGGGTATTGTGTGTAGGCCAGCGAAGAAAAATCTCAATTTAATCCATTTTATATTCAGGCTGTAACACAACAAAATGTGGAAAAGGTCAAGGGGTGTGAATACTTCCTGAAGGTGCATCAAACATTAAGAACACCTTCCTAATATTGAGTTGCACCCCCATTTTTCCCTCTGAACAACGTCAATTTGTCAGGGCATGGAGTTTACAAGGTGTTGAAAGCTTTCCACAGGGATGCTGGCCCATGTTGACTCCAATGTGTCCCACTGTTGTGGCAAGTTGGCTAGATGTCCTTTGGGAGGTGGACCGTTCTTGATACACACATGAAACAGTTGAACGCAAAAAAAAACCATCAGTGTTCCAGTTCTTGACACAAAGCGGTGCGCCTGGTACCTACTACCATACCCCATTCAAAGGTACTTAAATATTTTGTCTTGCCCATTCAGTCAATGAATAGCACACGTACACAATACATGTCTCAAATGTCTCGAGGCTTAAAAATCCTTCCTGTCTCCCCCCTTCGTCTACACTGATTGAAGTGGATTTAACAAGTGACATCAATAAGGGATCATAGCTTTGACCTGGATTCGTCTGGTCGGTCTATGTCATGGAAAGAGCAGGTGTTCTCAATATCTGTATACTCAGTGTCTATAGACACAAGGAGATCATGCAGTGTACATGGAACCGCATTGCATAGACACAACGATATAAGCTATGGAATGTAGCCATGCGGGCAGGTCAGTAGTGGGTTTGTGTGTGCGTGCGTGTTGTGTGCGCGCGTGTGTGTGTGCGTGTTGTGTGCGTGCGTGCGTGCGTGTGTGCGTGTGTGTGCGTGTGTGCATGTGTGCGTGTGTGTGTGTGCATGTGTGCGTGTTGTGTGCGTGTGTGTGTGTGCGTGTGCGTGCGTGTGTGTGTGCGTGTGCATGCACATGGTTTTGTATGGGTGTGTCTCTCTCTCGCGCTCCCTTTCTATCATGCTTTCTTGCCCATACATATCTTTGAACATCGTCTCCGGGACTTAACGAGAGTGTTGCACATTGATATTGAGAGACTAGTCGGCATCTGCTCTGCTGGTCGTACTGAACCACTTAATCTGATCTGATTAATTCATTCCTTGATTCCCAATCAGCCCCTAATCTAATCATGGACAGGATCAACCCCCTCCCCCTCACTCTCACAGGAAATACTGTACTACTCTCCCCACATGCAAACGTTCTTGAGAAAAGTGTGTTGAATCATCCCTTTGTCCTTGTCTTCATTTGAATATTAACCATGGTATGTAGTTGTTTTATACCTTGGTTGCATGCACTGACTGTAAGCTCCTGTGGATAAGAGTATCTGCTAAGTGACCAAAATGTAAATGTACAAATTCATCAGCGCTCATTGCTGTGGGAACATCTTTTTCCATTGAGGTCAAGCCTAACGATACATTTGTTTGTTGTTTGTGCCTGAAGCTCCCATTGAAATAGGGTGACTAAGTGAACATATGCAGCTGTTTGGAAAATGGGAATCGTGCCACCTTGCGACCTGTTTGTTCAAGAACACCCACGTGACTGGAACGTCTGGCTCCACTTGACGTTACATGGGACCAACACTAGGTGGTACTGTTGACCACATTTTTAATGTTAAGCTTCCAGCCAAGACTGACTGTATTGGTGCTGTATGGTTCCAGATTGCTTCAAATGGAAACTCACCCCAATGCTAGATATCTATTGTTGTACCCTTTAACTAAACTCTCTCAAATGAAGGAAAACGGCTTCTCCAGAATGGCTTAATTTGCAAACCACTCCCAAATATTAGGGACATAATCTAACATGATTTAAAGCTGTCTTTTAAAAAATGTTTGTCATTATTTCTGAAAGCCTCTCATATGAACTACATCAGTTTTTGATGGTTTTATTATTTTATCCCAGAGATTTTGAAATTGTGTATGTTGTGTGTGTGAGCGTGCATATGAGCGAGCGAGTGTGTGTGAGCATGTGTGTCTGATGGCTTGTGGCTGCTCTGGAAACACTTTCTATCCTACTGTATGGGAACTGCAGATCTGTGTATGTGGCAGACCTGTGACTGGGAGAGACAACCTCCTTGAACCTTCATTCACAACACTGCTACATGAATCAAAATGGGTCAAAAACACACTAGTGATATTACTGTAACATTTTCACTCTTTCAACATCCAACATTTCCCTCAGAGGAGAAAGATTCTCTGAATCACAGCAGTCTGTCTGTGAGCGTAATAATGGGATAATGTCTTTATACTATGTATAGCCAGCCAGGGCTAAGTGAGGACAGGGTAATTCTATGTTGCTGTGTGTGTGTGTGTGTGTGTGTGTGTGTGTGTGTGTGTGTGTGTGTGTGTGTGTGTGTGTGTGTGTGTGTGTGTGTGTGTGTGTGTGTGTGTGTTGGTCGTCTGGGCAGTGATGGTGGTGACTACCAGGTCTGAAGCTCCCTCTGCAGGTCAAGCGGGTCAAACAGCCTCATATCTTGCCCCCTGTTTAGTATTTCCAAAGCTGGGCTGGTAGACAGGGCTTGCATCCCAAATGGCACCCTATTCACTTTATACTGCACTACTTTTGAGGTCTCTGGTCACAAGTGGTGGGCTATATGGGGAATAGGGTGACATTTGGGACATAGAGGATGGTAATGCGAAACAAATGCTGAGAGGGTATCTTCTGAGACCTCGCTGGAAGACACAGTGGAAGTGCAATTGAATGCATGTGAACAAGAAACAACAAGCCCTTGTTGCAGCTTGTATCATAACTTTCATAGCCACACCAACAGGCCTACATCACAGAAAATTAATTGTACAGAGTTGCTGACTCCCAAGGGAGGAAGTTACAAGGGAACAATTAGGTGAAGTGTTTAGCGGGCACTAAGCATCAATTGATCCTATATTAGGTGTAAAGTGGACATGGAGCAAGATCTAAAGCGTGAACCTGCTGAGGGCTCCCAGAAAAGGAAGCGCTAATCTTTGCTTTAGCTCAGGGACATATGGCGTCACGGAGTGGTCTCACAGTAGGATACTCTTCAATCCCCCTTGATACATTTCCTGCCACAGAGCAGGCTCCAGGTCAAACCCTGTGGGTCGGCACTGTAGAACCTGACACACACAGCGCTTTAGGGTCTGAAATGTCTGTGTGTGTTTGTATGATTGTACTTAAAAAAAACAAAAGGTTTTTGTTTTGTTTCTTATGCTCCTGCCTCGATTGTGTTTGGTGTTGTCATGCAGGGCTCCCTTGTAAAAGAGACCTTGTTCTCTGTGGGACTCCCCTCTTCTCTCCTAAATAAATAAATATTAGATCCTGTGGTCATGTATCAACATCCATCTTTTCAACACCTATTGGCATTTGGACAACACCCTACTGTTCACACAGCAGATTCAGCTCTCCTTCTCTTCCCTGGCGATATCACACGGTTACAGCCCGTTAACGATTGTCACTGAAGAGCTTCAAGTCGTCAAGGAGAAAACAAAAGTAGTCAGGCGCATGGCTCGCCTGCAGCCTTAGGTTCGTCTTAGCAAAATATTGACGGGGGAGGAAATGGGTGTCTTCTGTGCTGTGTGTTGTGCGTTAAATGCCAGCAATGGAATGACAGATCTGTTTATGAGTGTCTCTACGTCTCCTCAGCTCTGTAGCTGGGATTGAAGTAGAGATGTATTGTAAGAGTGTAACTCCTTGATACAATTCTTTATTATCTTTATTCTACAGGTATGTCGACCTACGTAATGCATCTGCATTTTGTGCACAAAACAGCATTTGATGCAGAGTGAGTTGATGCCTTTTGCTGCACTGAGAGGTAAAAGGACAAACACACACACACACACACACACACACACACACACACACACACACACACTCCGCCGGACCATCTGACGATACGCATGTCTCATGTTCTGTCGCAAGCTCTGTTGTCATTATATGATAAGAGTATAGAACCTCCCAATGGCCAATCAATATTCACCAGGTAGGTGGCTACTGGCTAACGCCCTCATACAACCCTAGAAATATAGTTTGTTTGAACCTCTTTTACCTCTCACAGCATTAGATATAGTCGGCCTCTTAACCAAACGTGAAATATGCAAAGTGGTGAAAGTGAGCGGTTACAAGGCAAACATTTGGACATGAAAACAGGTTATCTTTGGAGGTGTCTGAAGGCTTCCTCATTAGAATTTGTCTTCGCCCTGTGCGTTTATTTACCAGCGTCCCCCGGGTCCCCCTGACCCGTGTAATCACCCTGGCAACTATTTGGACAAGGCTTGAATCAAAGGTGCAGTGGGAAGCCTCTCACTTCCCAGGACTAAGTGGACATTTCCTAAGGAAACATGGAACAGATTGACTGGGCCCAGAGTGAGAATAATGCCCTCTTTGTGAGAAACGGGTTGGGGAGCCAGAGGTAGTATACTCTAGCAGCAGCTCACCTACTCTTCCTCTCTTTCCGTTACTCTCCATCTCTCTCTCTGTCTCTTGTGCTCAATCTCTATCTGCCGATGGCTTACGGTAAAGTGGCTTACTTTGTTCGTGTCCTTTGCACTCTTGTAACGGGTGCTGTCGGTGGAAGAAGGTGAGGACCAAAGCGCAGCGTGGTAAGTGTTCATCTTATTTAGTGAAAACTGAATAACAAAGAACCAACCGGAACAGTCCTGTCTGATGCAGACACACAAAGACTGAAAACAACCACCCACAAAACACAATGGAAAACAGGCTCCCTAAATATGGTTCTCAATCAGGGACAACGATTGACAGCTGCCTCTGATTGAGAACCATACCAAGCCAAACACAGAAATAGCAAATCATAGACAATCTAACATAGACAACCCACCCAACTCACTCCCTGACCAACTAAAACAAAATACAAAACAAAGGAACTAAGATCAGAACGTGACAACTTGACTGCTGGTGTGAAAGATCATTGACATAGGTGTAAACATTTCATGTACTGTGGATCGCAAGTGATGTGCCTGTGGGACTGTCAAGTGTTTTGACAACGCCTAATGTTCCATCTTGAGAAGAGACCGTGGTAGACTGGTATAGTCTTTGAAGTGAGTAGACGACATGCCAAGGGGTAAAGAAGGAAGACATGTATCTAAAGGCCCAGAGGCGGACGGAATAACGGGTCAGAAATAGTGTCTTGCATGTACTTTGCCCACAATGGCAGATTGAAAGGTTTCCCACCCTTGAAGATTGCAGAGACGATGGATTTTAAAAAGGATGTTTAGCCGTTCCCCAACATAACTTTTAAACAGCTGCTCTTGTTTTTTGGAGGGGTTTATTAATCCATTCCCTTTAATTTATCCAAGGGGAGCTATCAGCTCAAACAGGTCGCCATTATTCCCTAAGCCACATGGCCAAGTATGATAGTGGATTTGTTTGCAGAAGCAGGATGAGCAGTGAGATATATTTCTCATAAATACTGTAATACTGCAACTAATAATGTGGGCTCGGACGCACGAGCGCGCACACACACGGGTATGTCATGCAGGGTGCATGACCCCTTGTAGTCAGTGAGCAGCCGACCTCTCCCTAGGGAACTCCAGCCAGTCACAGAATAGAGTGAATCACGGTGTGTGGGTGTAAGCAGACTAACCAACACTGGCAGTGAGAGCAGTCAATTATACTGGAACGAGCATTGTGCCCAGACGACCAACACACACACACACACACACACACACACACACACACACACACACACACACACACACACACACACACACACACACACACACACACACACACACACACACACACACACACACACACACACACACACACACACACACACACACACACACACACACACACACACACACACACAGCAACATAGAATTACCCTGTCTTAGCCCTGGCTGGCTATACATAGTATAAAGACAGTATCCCATTATTACGCTCACAGACAGACTGCTGTGATTCAGAGGGAAATGTTGGATGTTGAAAGAGTGAACATGTTACAGTAATATCACTAGTGTGTTTTTGACCAATTGTGATTCATGTAGCAGAGTAGCGTTGAGGAGACAGAAGAATAGTGCCATGGATAGGTTGATAACAGGAATGTGTTTAGTGTCTGTGATTCTGTAAATATACACAGCCATGTTCAGTAGGACACAGCCATGGTTGAACGGGGAATTCAAAGGTGGGGGAGCCCTATTTGGAGGGGTTTAGGGTAAGGGTTGAGCCAAGGTTGAACATAAGGCTAGGGTTAGGGTTATGCCAAGACTAGGTTTGGGGTTAGTATTTGTATCCTACTCATTTTCGCAACCAATACAATGCTGGAGTTCTTTTTGACTCAAGGTGTGGAACAAAATCACACGTTTCTTACTGGACACCATCAAATACCTCCCCATTGCAGTGTGTTTCAAAACCTTTCCTTCTACTGAACACAACCTAGGTTTGCTCAGACTGACATGTGAGCCCGGGAGAGCGGGAGAAGGAAGAGGGAGTCTTTGTCAGTCTTTCCAAGACGAGCTCTGGGTTCCTCTGGCTGGCTTGACTCTGGCTCCGCTCTGACAAGACTCCCAGCTGCAGCGTAGCCAAGATGTCGGCTTGAAGGCCAAACAACCCAACCCCAGCCCGGAGAGAGACGAGGGCTCAACTCACACGTGGACTCTCCATAGAGGTGTAAGGTGAGCTTTGCTGATAACTATATCTATCATTGCGTGTGCCGTGAGTAAACCTGCATAGTTAAATTGTTTGAGTGGGTGATAAAGATTGTGGTGGAAATGTTTGATTACTGAAATTATTATGGAGGTGTTATTACCGTAACCGAATACTGAAAATACTGTATATTATGGTTCTATGTTATGACAATGTGTTATGACACGGTATGAACTAATGAGAGAGAATTAGGCCACATTGTTTGTAACTTTAAAAAAAGAAATTCAACATATATTGGACATAATGTTGCTGCCACCGTCTCTTATGACCGAAAATAACTTCTGGACATCAGAACTGCGATTATTCACCACAAACTGGCAGCAGCTTTTTTTTCCTTTAACGAGTCCGACGAGCCCGGCGTGAACGACATACTGCTTTCCAGGGAACAGGCCCAAATCCCCGTCATTTGCGTGAATAGATGACAGAGGAAAAGAGGACGAATGTCGGGCTGCTTTCTGAGAATTCGTAGGCGATCGATGCCTTCCGTTCTTCTAGCTAACGTGCAATCATTGGAAAATAAAATAAACAACCTACGAGTAAGATTAAACTAACGGGACATTAAAAACTGTGTTATATTATGTTTCACAGAGTCGTGGCTGAACGACGACATTATCAACATACAGCTGGCTGGGTAAACGCTGTGTCGGCAGGATTGAACAGCGGTGCCTGGTAAGATAAGGGGCGGCGGACTATGAATATATGTAAACAACAGCTGGTGCATGATATCTAAGGAAGTCTTGAGGTTTTGCTTGCCTGAGGTAGAGTATCTCGTGATAAGTTGTGAACCACACTATTTACCTAGAGAGTTTTCATCTGTATTTTTCGTAGCTGTCTACATACCACCGCGGACCAATGCTGGCACTAAGACCACACTCAATGAGCTGTATACCGCCATAAGCAAACAGGAAACGCTCATCCAGAGGCGGCGCTCCTAGTGGCCGGGGACTTTAATGCAGGGAAACTTAAATCTGTTTTACCAAATTTCTATCAGCATGTTACATTTGCAACCAGAGGGAAAATAACTCTGGACCACCTATACTCCACACACAGAGACACATACAAAGTTCTCCCTCGCCCTCTATTTGGCAAATCTGACCATAATTCCATGCTCCTGATTCCTGCATACAAGCAAAAATTAAAGCAGGAAGCACCAGTGACTAGATCAATAAAAAGTGGTCAGATGAAGCAGATAAGCTACAGGACTGTTTTGCTAGCACAGACTGGAATATGTTCCGGGATTCTTCCAATGGCATTGAGGAGTACACCACATCAGTCACTGGCTTCATCAATAAGTGCATCGATGACGTCGTCCCCACAGTGACCGTACATACATACCCCAACCAGAATCCATGGATTACAGGCAGCATCCGCACTGAGCTAAAGGCCGCTTTCAAGGAGCGCTTTCAAGAACCGCTATGCCCTCCGACGAACCATCAAACAGGCAAAGCGTCAATACAGGACTATGATCGAGTCGTACTACACCGGCTCTGACGCTCGTCGGATGTGGTGGGGCTTGCAAACCATTACAGACTAGAAAGGGAAGCACAGCCGAGGACTGCCCAGTGACACGAGCCTACCAGACGAGCTAAACTACATCTATGCTCGCTTCGAGGCAAATAACACTGAAACATGCCTGGACAAAAGGAACACCGACATGAGATTGTTATTCATTGACTACAGCTCAGCGTTCAACACCATAGTGCCCTCAAAGCTCATCAATAAGCTAAGGACCCTGGGACTAAACACCTCTCTCTGCAAATGGATCCTGGACTTCCTAACGGCCCGCCCCCGGGTGGTAAGGGAAGGTAACAACACCTCCGCCACGCTGATCCTCAACACCTGTACTCCCTGTTCACTCATGACTGCACGACCAGACACGACTCCAACACCATCATTAAATTTGCCGATGACACAACAGTTGTAGGCCTGATCACCGACAACAACAAGACAGCATATAGAGAGAGGGTCATAGACGTGGTAGTGTGGTGCCAGGACAACAACCTCTCCCTCAATGTGATCAAGACAAAGGAGATGATTGTGGACTACAGGAAAAGGAGGACCGAGCACTCCCCCATTCTCATCAACGGGGCTGTCGTGGAGCAGGTTGACAGCTTCACGTTCCTTGGTGTCCACAGCACCAACAAACTAACATGGTCCAAGCACATCATGACAGTCGTGAAGCAGGCAAGACAAAACCTATTTCCCCTCAGGAGACTGAAAAGATATGGCATCTGTCCTCAGATCCTCAAAAGGTTCTACAGCTGCACCATCGAGAGCATCCTGACTGGTTGCATCACTGCCTGGTATGGCAACTGCTCTGCCTCCGACTGCAAGGCACTACAGAGGGTAGTGTGAACAGCCTAGTACATCACTGGGGCCAAGCTTCCTGCCATCCAGGACCTCTATACCAGGCGGTGTCAGAGGAAGGCCCATAAAATTGTCAAAAGTCTCCAGCCACTGTAGTCATAGACTGTTCTCTCTGCTACCACACGGCAAGTGGTACCGGAGCGCCAAGTCTAGGTCCAAGAGGCTTCTAAACAGCTTCTACCCCCAAGCCAGAATTACTCCTGAACAGCTAGTCAAATGGCTACACAGACTATTTGCACCCCCCCCCCCCCCTTTTACACAGCTGCTACCCTGTTATTATTTATGCATAGTGGGTTGTGCCGTGAGGGAGATCTTCGTGGGCTATTCTCGGCCTTTTCTCAGGATGGTAAGTTGGTGTTTGGAGATATCCCACAAGTGGTGTTGGCAAAGTGGGTGGGGTTATATTCTGCCTGTTTGGCCCTGTCCTGTGATATCATCGGACGGGGCCACAGTGTCTCCCAACCCCTCCTGTCTCAGCCTCCAGTATGTATTCTGCAATAGTTCATGTGTCGGGGGGCGAGGGTCAGTCTGTTATACAGTATCTGGAGTATTTCTCCTGTCTTATCCGGTGTCCTGTGTGAATTTAAGTATGCTCTCTCTAATTATTTCTCTCTTTCTAATTCTCTCTATTTTTCTATTTCTTTCTTTCTTTCTCTCGGAGGACCTGAGCCCTAGGACCATGCCTCAGGACTACCTGGCATGATGACTCCTTGTTGCTCCCAGTCCACCTGGTCGTACTGCTGCTCCAGTTTCAACTGTTCTGCCTGCGGCTATGGAACTCTGATCTGTTCACCGGACGTGCTACCTGTCCCAGACCTGCTGTTTTCAACTCTCTAGAGACAGCAGGAGCGGTAGAGATACTCTGAATGATCGGCTATGAAAAGCCAACTGACATTTACTGCTGAGGTGCTGACCTATTGCACCCTCTACAACCACTGTGATTATTATTATTTGACCCTGCTGGTCATCTATGAACATTTGAACATCTTGACTATGTTCTGTTGTAATCTCCACCCGGCACAGCCAGACGAGGACTAGCCACTCCTCATAGCCTGGTTCCTCTCTAGGTTTCTTCCTAGGTTCTGACCTTTCTAGGGAGTTTTTCCTAGCCATGCTTCTACACCTGCATTGCTTGCTGTGAGTAATACAATTTGATTTGATTTAGTTACTATTGTATAAATGTTGAATTACATCGATTATGTATAGGTTGAATGGCTTAGATTTACACAGACACTGAGCCGAGCTCTATAATACCAAAACACATACTTAGTCCAGTCTCTCTACTCTAGAGGAAGTAGAACCAGACTGGCTGTTCAGATCTATTTACTGTCCCCCCTACCATACAGTACACTCACTCACTCACTCACTCACTCACTCACTCACTCACTCACTCACTCACTCACTCACTCACTCACTCACTCACTCACTCCACTCACTCCACTCACTCACTCACTCCACTCACTCCACTCACTCCACTCACTCCACTCACTCACTCCACTCACTCCCCCCTATTCTGCCTCTTTTCTCACCACCAACTCTGCCCCCAACAAGTGAGACAACATGACGGCGTTGTTTAGAAGACAGCTGTGACGTCCTCCTGAAGAGGACTGACTCCTCCTGGTTTCAATATGGCACTCTATACTGTCTGTAGTCCAGAGGAGTTCTCCATAGCTGCAGTGGGCAGTCAGACTAAGGGGACTGGCTCTCCCTGCACTCGCGATGAAGCGTACTACCATTGGGCTCAGCTGTTTGTAATACTGGCTGAGCAGCCCGGACTGCTACACACGTAAATAATGCCACATGCTCCAGCAAGCCCAGATGAGAAGGGAGAGACGGAGGCCCTTCTAGGGGGAGAGGATACATCTAATTTCATACAATCTACTGCTGTGATAGGGAAACTTGGAAGCACTAGAATTGCTAGTCTTGTCATCTTAAATTTGATTGTGTGTCCAGTTTATGCTCGGCTATTGCTATGTTCTATATATGAGTACACTCTTAGAAAAAAAGGGTTCCAAAAGTGTTTTTCGGCTGTCCCCATAGGAGAACCCTATTTGGTTCCAGGTAGAACCCTTTCTGGTTCCAGGTAGAACCATATGTGGAAAGGGGTCTACATGGAACCCAAAAGGGTTATTCAAAGGCTTATCCTATGGGGACAGCTGAAGAAACCTTTTGGGTTTTAGATACACTCTTAGACAAAAAAAAAGTGCTATGTCGATAAAGATATAGCAACTAGTAAGATGACTCAGTAAGATGACTGATTTCAGTTGTTCTTTTGGTACAATATATATAAAATGTGTGAAATGAGCACACTCTGGCCTTTCAGGGATAGAAAAAAATCGCCACGTTATCTGTATCATAAATCACGAGATCATCATTGCGATATCCTCTCCGTTCCACGGTGAGCTGTTGCTCCTTCAATCGCCTATTCCTCCCATTAATGTACTGTAGGAATAATGTTCGACGTGAAGAGTGAGGTGGAGTAGGTGGGCTGTCAGACTGCTAGGAGGTACAGCCTTTGCTGGCTGAAGAGCGCAGCCTCTTGCCTTTGTAGACGGCTATCTAGAGGAGATATAGTGCATCGGTAACAACATGGCAGGGGGTGCAGGTAACACTCATACCCGGAGCACTTTACCGTTCCCCCTAGCTGAAGTCTGATTTCATGCCTCCCCATTTTTGGAATCCCTTCTGTCCCCTCTCTGCTGTCACTTGTACTCTCCATGTGTCCTTCCACACACACTAATAGAGATTTCCAAGTGGAAAGCCTGAGTCTGGTCTTATCTTCATTCAGAACCATTTGAGATCAACATCTGGTATATGACGATTGAAAACACTCATCTGTGCTATTTACCTGGTCTCTCATGTTGACAGTCTCCCCTACTGACTGTGAGTGTGTGTACACGTTTTAAGGATGACTGCTTGTGATGAAGTGTTCTAGGGTTGCAGAGCAGGCCCCTTTGTTTTTCCTGGAAGGGCTTCAGTCAGCTCCTCTCCTATTGGCTGTCTCTCAAGGGCTTGTTCCAAAGCACCAACCGGACATGTCTTCACGAGCCTGGCAGTCTCAGGCCAGACAGACATGGTGGAAGGAAGATAATGGCTAATATGAGGCGACCATTTCCTGTTTCATTGCAGGAGTCAGTCAGTCAATCTCTCTCCCTCAATTTTCAATTAAATTCCATTTGTTTTATTGGCATGACGTAACAATGTACATATTGCCAAAGCTTACTTTGGAGATTTACAATATTAACACAATGAAAATAATAATAATCAATATTGATTGTCCCTCATCTTATGGCAGGCAGCATTGTAGAGCTCTGCCACAGCTATCTGTGTCCTCCCCCAACAGGATGGATGCCTATTCTCATCAGAGAGGTCTTTGTAACCTTGAATAAGGGTTTCAAATTTGGGGAAATGTTTTTTGGGGGAAATTGTGTTATATATTTTCTTTTACATTTTATTAGGAAATGCAGCTGTTTCTCAGGTTCTACTGTGGTAGAGTGGTTGCACAGCCTTTCCTCTATAGGGAGACAGATTTTCCTGTGTCCACCCTTCTCAATGGCAAGGCCAGTACATTGTCAAGGTCTTTGTCTAGGTTTTGATCAGCAACCATGGTCAAATAATTTGTCACGGTGTACTGTCGATTTAGGGCCAGAGAGCACTGAATTTTACTTTGTGCTTGTTCTTCCCAAGAAGTAATGTAGTTTTGTTTTGACTGTGTAATTTGTTTTATTCTGATTGATTGGATGTTCTGGTCCTGAGGCTTCAGTGTGTTAGTAGAACAGGTTGTGAACTCAGCCCCAGGACCAGCTGGATGAGGGGTCACGTTTCTTTGCTCGGCTCTTTGCATTGCAGTCCTTGGTAATGATATGAAAGAGGATCACTGTATTTTAGTTGTTTCCAAAAACCAAATTTCTTGTTTTTGAGTTTTTATTATTAGTGGATATTGGCCTAATTCTGCCCTGCATACATTGTTTGTATTTCCTCTGGACGTGTATGATCATCTTACAGAACTCTGCATGCAGGGTTTCAATGGGGTGTTTGTCCCTTGGGTGAAATTTTGTTTTGCAAGTGGACCGCACACCTCGCTGCCACAAAGTGCAATTGTTTCAATAACACATAAAATTTGTTTTATCCGATTTTTTTTATAGGTATTTCAATTTTCATTCGTTTTTTAATGGCGTGCTTTCTCTCTCAGTTAATTTACTGCCTCATTAAAGGTGTCCAGTTCAGCTTATTTCCAAACCTTAGTAATTGTAGTGTGTGCAGGCAGGGGCGTTGCCAGAATTCTGGGGCCCATGGAAGAAAAAAAATACCGGGCCCCTAACATAGAAATCAGAATGTTTCAGATTAAAATAACGTACTGAACAATATGTGTTATCAAATGTACTAACTATAAGCTTCTGCTGCTCTATACTACAATTGTGCAGATTCTAGATTCCAACTTCATCCTTTGCTATATTAACAGTATTGCAAACATTTTTGTTGGTTCCTAATGTTAACAAAAGCTGTCTGTGTCACGAGATTTGTTATTATGCACAATTGGTGATTTGTTTTTTAATATATGGCATTGTAGTCAGTTTTATGAAGAAATTACCAATGATCCCTGTTTCAGATGAAATAATGTATTACAAACTCTTATAAAACAAGGCTAACCCTCTTCTGCTCTACGGCGCAATTCATAAATATATGCCTAAATAACATACCCCACATAAAAAAATGTCCTGACTGCGGGCATAAATGGGGTACCTACAGAGAACAAGCATCTGTGAAACTGCGACTGTAGTGCCGAGACATTATGTGGACATTCCTGAGTAAGTTCAACCATAGGAGATGAACCATAGCAGTAAATACTCTGAAACAGTATTTTGCCCATCCCTGGGCAGGCTTGGATAAACAAAACTCAAGAGGTCACACTGCACCAAGAGCCCAGCGTCGAGCCTTCTTGTGAGCAAACTAATTTATAATGTCTTTTAATGTTCCATTTTCTAACTACATGGTTTTCAATTGAAAGGATGGCAAGGCTGTTCAACCTGTCTTGGCACATTGCATATCTTAGATAGTTCTTTATACGTTTCAGTTTACTGAAGGCACGTTCACCTCCAGCAACTGTTACAGGCATTGTACAGAAGATTCGCAGTGCAACGCACACCTCTCCATAAATACCCTGTAGCTGCATCTCGTGGATGGCATTCAGGAGCTCTACAGGAGAAAGACCATCTGAAGAAGTGACACCATATATTGGCTTTAGATGTCGCACATTTTCAAATCCATCTGTGAGATCCTTGGAGTACTTGTTTCTCAACTTGTGGCAAGATACACGTGTTTGGTTTTCAGTCATTTTCCTAAGTGTAAGTATTGGGGAAGACTCCTCTCACATAGCTGCAACCGTGTGGAACCGCGTGTCCAAATGACTGATTATACTATCCAGAGCCACATGAAACACTGTGTTTAGCAAAATCCAGTGTCTGACTTCTGTTTGTTTGCTATGTCATCTTCAGTCTCATCGGGGAAGCGTTTTATTTTCTTCTGACGGCTCCTCTGTTCACTGTGAAACTGAATAACACCCCATTTATTTTTTTCCTGCAGTGCCTTAATGTGAGCTGATTCAGTGTCCAGATAAATATTTCCTGACTGAAGAATTAGGCTTCTATTCTCAATACGCTGCAAAAACGTTTACCTAGAAAGTGAGCAGGAAGATGGCCTTCTCTGGCTACAGTGCTTGGATCATCTAAAACCTCGTCTTCCTCACTTCAAACCCGTCCATACTATTCCTTTCCCTTATTACTTGCTTGTTCAATCTCGTCTTTCACCCCTTCACTGGCACAGCTGCTCCTCTTTCACTCCTCTTCCTCCCTCCCTGCTCTCCTCTGCATCAGAGTCTGTCTGACAGCTTTCTGCTGAGATGCTGCCTACCTGGGGCTCTCTGGGCACTAGGAGGCGAGTAAACAAAAGGGATTTTAGGTTTAATGTTCCTCTCTCCTACAAGAGGTTGCCATACTAAACATCTACTACTGAAAGAAAAACACTTTCGAATAGTATACAAATCAAACAGAAAATGTATTTAAGTGTGTCGAAGTCATCACGTGCTTTACTTTACATATTGGAAAATGGTCTAGTTATGCAGCTGCTGCTGTAAAAACAACTGCCTCAACTCCCAAGGTCCGCTGTTTCAACTTCATGCACAGTAGTAGACACACGTTGGGATCTTTGTCTACAGCAGTAGTAGCATCTACAGTATGGGCAGGTAGGCTACATGTTAGGTTTGAATTTGAGTCGAGCTCGCTAACAAATATCCCGCAAAAATTGGGGAATACAGATAGAATGATATCTAAATAATAGCTGATTAGTTGGGTTTTCGAAGCTTGATCTCTGATTATGGTTTTAATTTTAATCACAGATGCAATGATAAACAGATATTTTTCTAAACATTTAGGGGCCCCATGAATCATTCATGTTTTCCCCCCTTAACGACACCCTTGTGTGCAGTACTCTATATATTTTGTATCAATTGAGAATTTTGGTCTTCAATTCCCTGAAATCTTGATCTTCTCTGGAAAATTATATTTTTTTGTCTTTTTGGGGTTTACTGCCAGGGCCCAGGTCTGGCAGTACTGTTCTAGAAGGTCCAGGCTCCGCTGTAGGCCATGTGCTTTGGGTGACAGCAGGCACAGGTCATCTGCGAAGAGTAGGAATTTAACCTCTGAATTGTGGAAACTAACACCAGGGGCTGAAGATTTTTCTAGTTTAGTGGCCAATTAGTTGAAGAGTGGCCAAATATTGAAGAGTGTAGGGCTCAGATTGCAACCCTGGCGAAGGCCCTGTCCCTTGTTAAAGAATGATGTTATTTCCTTGCAAATTTTCATGCTGCACCTATTACCAGTGTACATTGATTTAATTATGTAATATGTTTTACCCCGTACACCACTTTAATTAACTTTGTAGAAGAGTCCTGTATGCCAAATAGAATCAAATACTTTTTGGAAGTCGATAAAGCAAGTGTACATTTTGGTATTATTTTGGTGGACATGTTATCTATCAGGGTGTGTATGTGTAAATATGATCGGCCGTGCAATGTTGTGGTATAAACACAATTAGGCTTTTACTAAAGACATTGTGCTTATTAACTCTTGTTTTGTGTTATGGGTCAAAAATATAGTAATACCTGCCACTATAAATTATGTTTAAATTGTTTAAATTTTAAGACTTTTCCTAGAGTGACCCCAACATTGGCAAAAGTTTAACATCACCTTTGTTCATATTTTCATGAAAGCTGATCACCACCAGGGTACAAAGATTGTCTTAGGGTCATTTTTGACCCGGCAGTTTAAAATAATTTACACACCAAAACAAAAAACACAGAACCAAAAAGAAACACACACACACACACACACACACACAATGAGAAATTGAGATTATATATCCTACTGATTGAACTCGGCCAGCAGCTCCTGAAGAGGAAGATCACCATGGTTGGCACAGTTAGAAAGAACAAGCCTGAGATGCCCCCTGCACTCCTCGCAACAAGGGGGAGAGAGGCCTTCTCATCAAAGTTTGCCTTCACCCCCACCAGCACTCTAGTTTCTTACCTCCCAAAGAGGAACAAGAATGTGGTCCTCCTGAGCACACTGCACAATATGGCTGAGATCAGTGATGGTGAGGACAGGAAGCCAGCCATCATCCTGGACTACACAGCGTGGACAACCTGGACAATGTGATTGGAAGCTGCAGGAGGATAACTGCCCGCTGGCCCCTGGTCATCATCCCCTGGTCATCATCCATAACATCATTGATGTGTCCTCATACAATGCCATTGTGATATGAAACAAGATCAACCCTACCTGGATGCCTGATATCGGAACAAGAGGAGGCTGTTCCTGGAACAGCTAGGAAAGGCACTTGTAAACCCACACATTGAAAGAAGGGAGCGCCTCCCACGCACAGCAGCCTCTGCAGCGCTTGTGAAAGCTGTTCAGGGGGCTGAATCTTGTCCTGATCCAACTGAGGCTGTAGTTGGGGCAGGCAAGAGGAGGAGATGCCAATTCTGCCCCCAAAGAAGGACTGCAAAACAAATACTATGTGTTGCACATGTGAGAAAAATATCTGCAAAG
The DNA here is from genome assembly GCF_036934945.1 of Oncorhynchus masou masou. Lineage (NCBI taxonomy): Eukaryota > Metazoa > Chordata > Actinopteri > Salmoniformes > Salmonidae > Oncorhynchus > Oncorhynchus masou. The sequence continues at coordinate 2,817,085 of NC_088225.1, read as the reverse complement.
TCCATGCACACACACACTTGCAAACTGACCTACGTGTTCTAATTAGAGTTGATTGATTTATGTTGATTTATGATTTTTGTTCATCTAATAGTTTTTTTTGCACTCTTGGTAGAGCCTGTAAGTAAGCATTTCACTGTAAGGTCTACCTACACCTGTTGTATTCAGTGCACGTGACAAATCAACTTTGAATTGATTTGATTCACTGAGTGTCCCTCAGTGAACGTTTATAGATTTAAAGTCTCACAGTAATTAAGGTGTAATTCACCATTATTTGGGTCTCTGTGCTTTTGGTTTGATGGTGTTTTAAGTGTTAAACCACTCTCTCTCTCTCTCTCTCTCTCTCTCTCTCTCTCTCTCTCTCTCTCTCTCTCTCTCTCTCTCTCTCTCTCTCTCTCTCTCTCACTGTTAAACTAATCATGTTTTGCTTAGTATTCTGTTTCAGAAAGAGAGACTTTCTGGAGGAGTGGGTGTAAAAAGAATGTAATTTGCTTTCTCAACTCTTTCCTCTTTTCCTTTCCCTCTTTGTTTAGTGTGTAACTGAGAATAATGGTGGGATGTTGGATGATATTGTTAAAGAGTAGCCAGTCCTGCAAGACCACCGCTTTCTCACCATTTCTCTCCCAGTCTCTCTTTATTCTCTCAGCTCTCACCGCTCTCTCTCGCTCTGCTCTCACCACTCCTCCTCTCTCTCTCTGTTCCCCCCGCTCCTCCTCTATCTCTCTCTGCTCTCACTGCTCCTCCTCTTCTCTCTGCTCTCACCGCTCCTCCTATCTCTCTCTGCTCTTTTTTCCCCCCTTTATTTTACTAGGCAGGTCAGTTAAGAACAAATTCTTATTTTCAATGACGGCCCCACCTCTTTAAGGAATACCTAGGATAGGATAAAGTAATCCTTCTCACCCCCCCTTAAATGATTTAGATGCACTATTGTAAAGTGGCTGTTCCACTGGATGTCATAAGGTGAATTCACCAATTTGTAAGTCGCTCTGGATAAGAGCGTCTGCCAAATGACTTAAATGTTAAATGTAGGAACAGTGGGTTAACTGTCTGTTCAGGGGCAGAACTACAGATTTTGTACCTTGTCAGCTCGGGGATTTGAACTTGCAACCTTTCGGTTACTAGTCCAATGCTCTAACCACTAGGCTACACTGCTGCTCTCATTGCTCCTCCTCTATCTCTCTGTGCTCTCACCACTCCTCCTCTCTCTCTCTGCTCTCAACACTCCTCCTCTGTCTCTCTCTGCTCTCACCACTCCTCCTCTCTCTCTCTGCTCTCACCGCTCCTCCTCTCTCTCTCTCTGCTCTCACCGCTCCTCTCTCTCTCTCGCTCTCTGCTCTCAACGCTCCTCCTCTTCTCTCTGCTCTCACCGCTCCTCCTATCTCGCTCTGCTCTCACCACTCCTCCTCTATCTCTCTGTGCTCTCACCACCACCGCTCCTCTCTCTCTCGCTCTCTGCTCTCAACGCTTCTCTCTGCTCTCACCGCTCCTCCTCTCTCTTTCTCTCTGCTCTCACCGCTCCTCCTCTCTCTCTCTGCTCTCACCACTCCTCCTCTCTCTCTCTGCTCTCACTGCTCCTCCTCTCTCTCTCTGCTCTCACCGCTCCTCTCTCTCTCGCTCTCTGCTCTCAACGCTCCTCCTCTCTCTCTGCTCTCACCGCTCCTCCTCTCTCTTTCTCTCTGCTCTCACCGCTCCTCCTCTCTCTCTCTGCTCTCACCACTCCTCCTCTCTCTCTCTGCTCTCACCGCTCCTCCTCTCTCTCTCTGCTCTCACCAATCCTCCTCTCTCTCTGCTCTCACCACTCCTCCTCTCCTCCTCTCTCTCTCTGCTCTCACTTCTCTACCTCTCTCTCTCTGCTCTCACTGCTCCTCCTCTCTTCGCTCACCACTCCTCCTCTCACCTCTCCTCCTCTCTCTCTGCTCTCACCGCTCCTCCTCTCTCTCTCTGCTCTCTCCGCTCCTCCTCTCTCTCTCTCTGCTCTCACCGCTCCTCCTCTCTCTCTGCTCTCACCGCTCCTCCTCTCTCTGCTCTCACTGCTCATCCTCTCTCTCTGCTCTCACCGCTCCTCCTCTCTCTGCTCTCACCACTCCTCCTCTCTCTGTCTGCTCTCACCACTCCTCCTCTCTCTCTCTGCTCTCACCGCTCCACCTCTCTCTCTGCTCTCACCACTCCTCCTCTCTCTGTCTGCTCTCACCACTCCTCCTCTCTCTCTGCTCTCACCGCTCCTCTCTCTCTCTCTGCTTTCACTGCTCCACCTCTCTCTCTGCTCTCACCGCTCCTCCTCTCTCTCTCTGCTCTCACCGCTCCTCCTCTCTCTTTCCCTCTGCTATAACCGATCCTCCTCTCTCTCTCTCTGTTCTCACCGCTCCTCCTCTCTCTCTCTGCTCTCACCGCTCCTCCTCTCTCTCTCTGCTCTCACCGCTCCACCTCTCTCTCTGCTCTCACCGCTCCTCCTCTCTCTGCTCTCACCGCTCCTCCTCTCTCTGCTCTCACCGCTCCTCCTCTCTCTTTCTCTCTGCTCTCACCGCTCCTCTTCTCTCTCTCTGCTCTCACCGCTCCTCCTCTCTCTGCTCCTAGGTTGATAAGGTTGATATGTAGAATCTTTTTTTGGGGCATTGCAGGAACGTTTCTTTACTGCTGTGATGGTTGTGAAGAACCCTCCAGTTCTTTCCCTCTCCAGTTCTTTCCCTCTCCAGTGAAAGTACAGAATTGTATGTATTTTTGTCAAAAGTCAATGAAAGTGTTATTCCAGTTAAAGTGGTTGATGCTTTTGTTGTCAAAGGTTGAGCACCACTTAACACTGTTAGTTCTACAATCCTTGTAAGAGCATGTGTCAGTTAACAGCTGCACTGTTATTATTGTGCATTTCACAGTAACTTCACAGCAATTAGTTGCCTGGAAGTTGCTATGAATTTTGTGTCACCTAACTGGCAACGAATCAGCAGTCAGTAAGTTATTGTAAAATCTCTAGTAACTGAACAGCCAGTAACTGCCAGTAGTAAATTACTTGCAACTAGCTTCCACTAATGGTTGGCACAATTACTACATATTTTAGACCATGCCCCCAAATATGCTAATGCCAGAATGTTGATTGGTTGTAAATCTTTTAACAATTTCTACAGACCTGTGGCATAACAGGACATTTAGATTGCTGGCAACAGAGGTTGTGTTTTCAAATCCCAAGTGAGGTTGACTTCCACAGTGCATTCGCAAAGTATTCAGACCCCTTGACTTTTTCCACTTTGTTACGTTACAGCCTTGTTCTAAAATGGATTAAATCGTTTTTTCCCCCCTCATAAATCTACACACTTGTCACGGCCGTTATAAGGGGTGGACCAAGATGCAGCGTGGTTTGCTCCTATCCTTTTTATTTTTAAGAGAAACTCAAAGGATAAAAAAAATCTCAAAACCATCAAGCTAACAATAGTGCTAACAGGCACTACATAGACAAGATCCCACAAAGCACAATGGGGAAATGGCTGCCTAAATATGATCCCCCATCAGAGACAACGATAAACAGCTGCCTCTGATTGGGAACCATACCAACATAGGTCATTAATCACCTAGATAACCCACCCTAGTCACTGTCAGGCCCCAACATACATAGAGAATATGGTCAGTGCGTAGCAACACTGTAATGATAAAGCAAAAACATAAACATTTTAGCAAATAAAAATTAATTACACACACACAATGTGATGCTGCCACCACCATGCTTCACTGTGGGGATGGTGCCAGGTTTCCTCCAGACATGATGCTTGGCGTTCAGGCCAAATAGTTCAATCTTGGTGTAATCAGACCAGAGAATTTTGTTTCTCATGGTCAGAGTCCTTAAGGTGGAGCTCTGTCAGAGTGACCATCGGGTTCTTGGTCACCTCCGTGACCAAGGCCCTTCTCCCCAAATTACTCAGTTTGGCCAGACGGCCATCTCTAGGAAAAGTCTTGGTGGTTCCAAACTTCTTCCACTTAAGAATGATGGAGGCAACTCTGTTCTTGGTGACCTTCAATGCTACAGAAATGTTATGGTATCCTTCCCCAGATCTGTGCCTTGACTCAAGCCTGTCTCAGAGATCTACGGACAATTATTTCGACCTCATGGCTTGGTTTTTGCACTGTCAAACGTAGACAGGTTTGTGCCTTTCCAAATCATGTCCAATCAATTGAATCTACTACAGGTGGATTCTAATCAAGTTGTAGAAACATCTCAAGGAGGATTTATTTTATTTGAACCTTTATTTAACTAGGCAAATCAGTTAAGAACAAATTCTTATTTACAATGACCGGGGAACTGCCTTGTTCAGGGGCAGAACGACAGATTTGAACCTTGTCAACTCGGGGATTCGATCCAGCAATCTTTCGGTTACTGGCCCGACCCTCTAACCAGAAGGCTACGTGCAGCCCCAGGATCAATGGAAACAGGATGCACCTGAGCTCAATTTCGAGTGCAATGGGTCTGAATACTTTGGAAATAAGGTAAAAAGTTATTCACAGCCCCAAAAAAGTGTTCCCCTACAGGGACAAAATGCTAAAACTCTTTTTTTTGGTACTAACTAGCACTTTTTATTTTAAAGTGTACAATCCAGTCCCCTCTCCTTTCTCTCTCCAGCCCTCATTCCATCTTCTCTCATTTCTTGTGATGTTGTCTGACTAATGGAGGACAGCTGTGGTATGGCAGAGCTTGGAGGTTATTGTTGTAATATTGCCAGGCATATTTGGCCGGCTGTTCTTAGCCATTCCGAATCCGTCTTTCCACAATGAAATATTCAGTCAGAACAGGGGATTCACCTTGCCCCAGTGAGACACAATACTGTGAGACACCATAGACACACACCCTGAGATGTCTGGCACACCCCTCCCTAGACCACCCAGCTGTTTAACCTAGATAACCTGGGATTAGGATGCTTTAATGAATCAGCTGTGAAACCCATTTACCCTTTGGGGGTGATTATGTTTCCTTCTATTACTTAGCGGCACACTGGGTTTGACACAGTGAAAAAGGCTTGTTCTCCAATGAGGCAGGCAAACGAGGCATTTGTAGAAGGATTTCCCTCTATGACAAAAGATAACAACAAAGACCACTCCTAGAGCAGCCGAAGTGCATCGTCAGACGTTTTTTAACCCTTCCGCGTCACTTTATTAATCAAAGACCTCCGCTAAACATAGAATCAAGATGTTTAGGGTATCTGTCTGACTGTGATTACTGATGCTTCAGAATGAAGTTGACTACAAATACAAAGTTGAGAAAGTATTTGGGGGTGAAAAAAAAGGTTTTATTGTAGTGATATGTGTTGTTTTACAGCAGCGGTGTTAAACTAATTACATGGAGGGCAGTGGAGGCTGCTGAGGGGAAGATGGCTCATAATAATGGCGGGAACAGAGTAAATGGCATGGAATCAAACACATGGAACACATGTGTTTCTTTACCATTCCACCCATACCGCTCAAGCCCGTCCTCCCCAGTTCAGGTGCCACCAACCTCCTGTGATGGAGGGCTTAGTGTCCGCAGGTTTTTGTTTTTTCTTTTTCATTAAGACATAGACAACCAGGCGAGGGGAGTTCCTCACAGTCCCCGCTGTTCCAAAAGGTGTTTTTTACATCTATTTTTTCAATCTAATTTTACTGCTTGCCTCAGTTACTTGATGTGGAATAGAGTACTGTGTGCCTCCCGTTGACTGTTCTGGACTTGGGGACTGTGAAGAGAGCTCTTGTGGCATGTCTTGTGGGGTATGCATGGGGGTCCGAGCTGTGTGCTAGTAGTTTTGACAGACAGCTCGGGGCATTAAACATGCATATCATTAATATTAGCTCTCCATGTACATCCAAGGGCCAGCCGTGCTGCCCTGTTCTGAGCCAATTGCAATTTTCCTAGGTCCTTTTTTGTGACACCTGACCACACGACTGAACGGTAGTCAAGGTACGACAAAACTAGGGCCTGTAGGAATAATGAAATCACCTCTGCATTTAGAAATTATCTTTCCAACATGTCCGTGGCTTGAGTTTGGTGTTTAACTGGAGTGACGGGTATTGTCTGTGTGTGTGCGTAGGAGGATATAGCCTGGAGGCTTATATAGCCCAGAATCCTTTGCAGACCTCAGCTTGCCAAAAGCTGCCGAAGGAATGTCTCTATCCCGACATCTCTGCTGTTAATATATAGCACACAAAGTTCACCTATATCATTAATGTCAGTGGAAGATTCATATGCTAAGTCAGGGGCTTTGTTTATATCTGGTTCTAACATGCATCCTTCGTCCTTTTCCACATTACAATTATGCCCACATTGTATTAAATTGTGTTTTTTTATTTTATTTAACTAGGCAAGTCAGTTAAGAACATTTTCAATGACAGCCTAGAAACAGTGGGTTAACTGCCTGTTCAGGGGCAGAACAACAGATTTGCACCTTGTCAGCTCGGGGGGTTTGAACTTGCAACCTTCCGGTTACGAGTTCAACGCTCTAACCACTAGGCTACCCTGCCGCCCCAGTCCACTGATAGGATTGGACTGAATTAGGCTGCCTGTGTAAACACAGCCTTATAGAACCAGGTATCAACCAGGCTTGATTTATGCGCTGATCTCAGGCCAGGTTTGAACTCCAAAATGGGAGTCTTAAGTGAACGCTGTAAAGAACGTGTGTTCTTCCTTTGTGAGAACTCTAATTGCTCTGCAGCACGAGTGCAGGAGCTTGTACTCCATCTTTCTAGACGTGCCACTGGGGGGTTGATGTCTTTCGACCGCTCAGTGGTCAGACGCCAGGGAATATGATGTGGAGAGTTGGGAGATGTTCTTAATGGACTATTCTCTTTTCTCCAGGAACGACTCAAGAGGAGAGAAAGACCTGTGTTCCACCTTCAGAAAGCTTTCGTCCCGATCAAAACTCATTTTCTCTTCTTTTCCATTCTCATCTCTTCTTCTTTCTTCCCTCCTCTCCATTTCTTATGTTTTCTCTATTAACTTTTCTTCTTCTCCTTTTTCTCTCCTCTTCTTCTATTATTTTGTATTCATATTATGGATATTATTTTTTTGTATGCAATACAATTTGAGGTGGAACTTTTCACAGCCTTTACTTTTGAAACGTCGTCTTGGAGACGTGAGCAAATGTTTTCGTGCCTGTACAGCGCTCAGCCCCTCGTTGATGGTACAAGTTCGAATGCTGTCTGAAAAGGGTCTTAAGCTAGGCGTGGGTTTACTTTAGAGTCACTCTCCAAGTTGGTAGATAGGGAGGGTGTTGATTTGCCGCACGCGCACACACACACACACAGCCTAAAAAAAATAGAGCCGGTGTGATGTGTTTTGCATCATCATATGATAAATACAGTATCTTGAAAACTTGATTGCTGACATGGAAAACATTTTGGGACAATATCAACAAATACCAAAATATTGTTTTTCTTTTAAATGCAGTTGGATTGCACCCTTGGCAGCTGCTCTCGTGTCTCCTGGCAGGCTCCTGCGTCTTGGACTCATTCCGTCATGCCCTCTCCAGCCTCAGGGGTAGTACTACTGGGACGGGAGGGAAGAGTGAGGAGTCAGAAAGTGGAATGAGGCAGGGTGTGGTTTTACGGCCCGGAGGGCCTGCTGCTCCGGTGTTGTTGACAGAGAGCGACGGAGGGAGGGGAAGGAAGGGGAAGAAGGGAGGGGAAGAAGGGACCCAGCTAGCACAGTAGATCTGGGCTGATTCTGTCTGAGAGCCGGGGAACTCGACTGAGAGTCAGTCTCAGCCGTCGTCATGTGGCCCAAGTCTGGGGCGCCTTAGGGAGTATTACTTATGGCTAGGATGCGGGGATTGAGCTCGGCGCCGATTCCTGTGTGAGTTATCTGGCCCAAACGTATTCCTTGGGGCTCAGGCCGATTGGGGTTACTCTCTGACAGATGATTACACAGGCTGCTTTATATAATTAACATTAACTTATTTATTTATTTTCCCAGATTTTCTCATTGTTTCTGTGATCAAATTCTTTAAGAGTCCTGTTTAAGTTGTGTTTTAGTATTTTGCTACTTTGTAGATGGAGCAGCGGTCTAAGAAACTACGTTGCTACAGATGCTAGTTCCATACCCCTGCCGGCTGCGACTGGGAGACCCCTGAGGTGATGCACAATTGGCCCAGCGTCGCCCGAGTTAGGGGAGGGTTTAGCCTTGTCCTTGTCCCATCACGCTGTAGCGACTCCTGTGGCGGGCCAGGCGCATGCATGCTGACATGGTCGCCAGGTGTACCTCCAACATAATTTTTTGGGGGGTGGATAAAACTACTCAAATCGGGTCATTTGTAGACATTTATTTACATTTGCACCCGGCCACTCTGGGGGGATCCTGGCCGGCTGTATCCCGACGGACAGAAACGGCCCGATGTACGTGGGCCGATTCTGGGCAGTCTTTCATTTTGATTCTGGGCCGAGTCCGACACCCGATTCCGTCCCGATTCAATCGGTTCTGCCCCCCTCCCCCCCCCGGAAGAGGGACGCTTCTGGGCCGATTCCTCATTGCTAGCTGGGGAGGGAGGACGAGTAGCAGTTAAGAGTGACTGAGGAACTTGAGCTATACCCCAGACAGGTAGAGACAGGTAGGCCGAAGGGGAGGATGGGAAAAGAAGGAGGGGAAGAGGAAGAAAGATGGAAATGAAGGGAAAGAGGAAGAGGGGCTGGGGGAGGCAGTGGGGTTAAGAGAAGGAGTAAAGAAGTGTGAGATGTGTTTTGCATCCCCAGACAAACTGAATCACAGATCAGATAAATACTTTGTGTTAGAGAGTGACAGAGGAAGAACGAAAGGTGTCGCCATGCCTTTGCTCTCAGTAGCTGCTCCTTGCTCTGCCTTGTCTAGGAACAGTCGAATTTCCTTGATACATCACATGGCCTGGCTCTGAAAAAGTCTCTGATTAGAGGAATGCTGCCTGGTCAGTGTCTCCACAGGCGGGATGGGGAGGAGGGAAGAAAGCGGAGATAGGTTTTGTAGAGGAATAAAGCTTCACCTATCCTTTATTTCACCGGGCAGGTTCCAGTTGAGATCGATAACTCTTTTGCAAGGCAGTCCTGGTCAAGAGGCTTCGACACAAGTCACAGTGTGTGTCAGAAGATGGACGCACATAATCCAAAACATCAAATAAACCTGCCATAGCAATGTGTCTTGATTTACTTGATTTATGTGAGGGTTACTGTACCTAGTAGTAGTAGTAGGTTTTTAAACCACCCCAAATGATTGTGATTTAATTTGACCATAAAAAGAGCTATTGAGTAAATTCAACTTTGATGAAATTGAGCTCTTTCTCTTATGCCCTTGTGGTTATGAAGTAGCCTATTAACAATCATAAGGAGTGTTTGGAAATGGGGTCAAATGGAGTCAATCTTTATGTACTGCGTCACCGAGAAGATCTCAATTGCATACTCCTCACATCTTCTCTCCTCGTCTCCTTCTCAAAACCCATTGGACGAGAAAGCCAGAGGTCCCGCCCCTCTGAACTTCTCCAATGCGTTTTGAGAAGGAGAGGAGGAGAGACGAGAGAGGACACGAGGACTGTGCAATTGAGATCTTCCCGTTGTCCCCCCCCCCCCCCCCCTTCTCTCTTGAATTCTACCTTCCATCAGTTTCTGGGCAAGCACATGCTCCAGAGCCACTCTTTCCTCCCCCTCATCCACCTCCTCCTGCTCCTCCTCCACTCATTGGCTGATCACCCCATCTGGTGAACTCGTTTTCTGCTGACCCCGATCAGGACCGTTTCACTTATTTTGCCTACACTCTCCGGGCCACTCTCTTTTCCTCCCTCTGTCGCTCTGTTTTTTTTGTGTACATTCCATTTCATTTTTCTCTCTCTCTCTCTTTGTCTGTTTATTGTTCTCTTACAATCTCTCTTTTTGGTTTCTCATTGTCTCTCTGATTCTTTGGTCCCTGTCTTTCTCTATTCCAAAAGTTGTTGTTGATATATACTCAACAGCTGTCTCTCTCTCCTCTCCATATACAGTAATGTAAGCGTCCCCGGCTTATTGCTATCCCAGTGGTTTAAAGTACTCAAATGACTGTTTAGAGGGTGGCCCCTGCAGGGGCCTGTCTGTTTTCATGATCATTATCATGTGAATGAATGCAGTGCGTGCCATTAAAGGGGGGGGGGGGGGTGACCTGAAACTACCCGTGACAACCTGTGATGACCTCAAACTACCGGTGACAACATGTGATGACCTGAAACTACCGGTGACAACATGTGATGACCTGAAACTACCCGTGACAACATGTGATGACCTGAAACTACCCGTGACAACATGTGATGACCTGAAACTACCCGTGACAACATGTGAGCACATGTGATCTCATTTTAAAGGCGACAAGAGGGGGATGCAAAATGATCTGGAAAGGATAACCACCTGTTTTTGGAATATCTCAAATATGTGAAATGACATGCAAACGTGTTTTTTGAACACTACTCATGAGATATTGAGGGGGATCCGATTATCTGGCATAGGTTTGCCGAGGTGAGAGGAGTTCGCACCGGGTGGAATATTTTTTGAACCGGGCTGCCTCCCAGGCGTGAGACAGGTGCCCCGTTCAAAGCCCACGGCAAAGTTGTCTCAAAACAAAGTGATGTAGATGAAGCACATGGACTAATGAGTAGGATTCTGTGTTTTTCACATGCAAAAGGGATTGCCCTTGACAAAAACCCTAATCTGCCTTCCCAAGAAAAACTTGTTTGAACAATTGATTTTGTTTCTGGTCGATGCTCCATGCTTGACAACGTGACCGAGCGGGGGGGGATGTTACTGTTCAATTTGAGAAGGGCGCTCCTTCCTCAACGCTTTTGCTCCGTACACGTCAAGGGCCGTAGATGGCTGCACCGCGGCTCATGCTAATAGAACTCCCTCTACCTTGTCACGTGCTCACATGTTGTCACTTGTTCACTTTCATGTTGTCACAAGTTGTTTCATTTATCAATGAATCCGACTATTCGCTCATCATTGATTCCATTGAAAACACATTTTCACACGTGACATGTCAAATGCGAAGTGTTCGAAAAACACAGTTTCGCTTGATATCACATGACATTCTCTGTGAGGGGGTACCCACAGTGCTATTTCCATAGACGATTATCCCTCCATTGTACTTGTCCCCTCAAGCCTTTAACCCAGAGAAACTGTCTGGTTGGACTCTAACCAAACTCAATGATCATGAAAATTTCATATCATTTCCCCATCTATAGCAGATGAATCTCGTTTCATTTTCCAACCACCTTCCAAACCTGTGCAACCCACTGCTTCATACCTTCTCTCTCTGATCAAACATCTTTACATCTTTGCCAGTGGAGATTTACCAGGAGACCTGAAACGTGGCCTTCCTCTCTATCCTCCAACCGGAAACTCTCCAATTGAACTGCACCATCCGTCAGTCTCCATCCCCACCTCGTATGCACGTATATCTAGCCACAATACCCGTGTGTCTCCTCATATTTAGTTATTCATCTTTCAACATTTACTTGACATAACCAAGTACTATAATCACATCCTCTCAGGGTGTCACAATCAGTTATATAAGGTAACCTCGGTCTTAGAAGGCCCAACCAAGTGGAAGGGCTTCCTACCTTTATGATATAACCCTGCATACCGGGGCTAATTCTTTTCGTCTGGCTGAATGGGGATTGGGTGGAGAGGCGGCGTTTTGTTTGGGAGGGGTTCTGTAATTGCAGGTAGGACCTGGAACTAGGCACCGAGCCAGGTACTGGCACCAGTGTGCAGGAGAAGGCGTCTGCTTCGGCTCTTGCTGTGATTAAGGGTTAGTGTTTGTGTTTGTGTGTGCGTGTGCGCCTGCGTACATATCGAATCAGCGATATTGGACCCTCCCACCACTAGAATAGGTTCATGTCCACCGAGCTTATACATGTAGCCTATGTATACAAATAGATCTCTCACATGGAACCGTAGAGTCCTCAGCTTTTTTGACATGCTCTCTCGTTGCCGTTTTTCTCCTTCTCTTTTCCTTTCCTTTTGCTGGCGTGTCCCATCCCCGACACTCCAGCAGCACTCCCCTACTGTTGATGTGGCAGTGAGGAAAAGGGAGGAGGAGGAGAAGGAGGAGGAGGAGATGTAGGAAAGGGTCTTTGAGACGTTACTCTGTCATTACACAATAAGATCCTCACTTGAATGAGTCCTTAACGTGTGTTTCACCACTAAAGGATTGCTTGACCAACCGTTGCAACCATTTCTTTTGTTTTCAACTGACACAGATGATTATGGATTCGTTGAGGGTGACGACGTAAAATAGTGGATTACACTGTATATATAAACAGATAGTTAACAGATAGGAGGGTGTGTGTCAGCTAGATAAACAGTGTAGATGCCCAGTCTTAAAGAAGCGCCTGCTAATAGCAGCAGATGTGCAGCTCTTAACATGGATGACTGCTAGGGCTTGTCGGGAGAAGAGTTCACATCATCTCCTTCCTTTGTTCTCTCTCGTTCACAGTCTTGTCTGCGCTACGTGGCCTTTGACCCCTGTAATTGAAGGGGTGTGGAGGAGTGGGAACCCTGAGGCTGCATTGGAATCACAGCAAGAAGTTCTCACGTTTTTACCAATTTGACCTCAGATTTGGATATTTATCCGCATTTCTCCAAACGTCAAATTTCAAGTTGATCCAAACGTCACATTTTGGGATAGGGTCAAAACATGACTTTTAAACATTCCTTCTGAATGGTCAAGGTAAGGCTGAAGGTTTGTGACAGGGTAAAAAAACAAAAACAGAAACAAGTGTCTACCACTGGGATTGAACACACCACCATCCGATCCAGAATCATGGAATTACGCCATAGAGAATGATAGAGGCCTCTAGATGGCAATATAGGTGGCAATGTACATGCTTTCAGTTTGCTTGCCAACTCATAGTAGTAGAAGAATAAAACGGTCTACTTCAAAATGGAGATGGCCTCAATGGTACTGCAAGTGCTCTCATAGAAGCCATGAAGGGATAGATACAATGATGCGATGTCTATCTAAGTCTATTGATTACGCCCATCTGCCTTTATGGTAATAGCACATACTGTTGTCCCAGGCGGATGGTTTTAAAGGCATTTCCGGACGTCCTCAAGATAAGTCGTCCAAATTTCTTAGTCAATCTTGAACGATCTCCCTGATAACAGACAACATTCCCCCAAACAGTCTTTGTTTTTACAGTGTGTGTGCGTTGGTACTGTTTAATATGCTTACATTCCACTGACAACAATGACTGTTCTTATCAAGAAGCACAAGCTTGACATTGAAGGATCAGGTCCATGTTGTCAAGTCGAATGAGATATCCTGTCATGCCCTGGAGAAAAAAGAAGGCCTACATGTGTCAGATGCGTTCCTTCAGACGCAGACTGGACAATGGCAGACGCAGTACAGAAGGAGGTTCTTGCATTTCCAGGCCTTTCTAACTTGGATACAGACAGAGAGAGAGAGAGAGAGAGAGATCACACAGAAAAAGAGAGAAAAAAACTGTCCAACCAACGAAACGACTCGTATGGTCTTCCTCAACGAGCCAATCAGATAAGAGTATGTCTGTCTTCAGCCCCACCCCCCTTTTCACCAAGCCCAAAACCCCGCTCTCATCATGACTCCAAGTTTTCCACTGAGGCGCCACGTGACCTGAGTGGGTCCAGATACGCAGATGAGCCGTTTCAACAAAGCTGAGACAAATAACCCAGTGAGGTGGAGGACGACGGCAGCCATTTCTTCCACTGCAGTAGAATAAACAATTCTGTGTTGTGAGTCATCCCCCCCCCCACCCACCCCCCCAGCCCCATCGCCTCACGTCACGTGACCTGCAGCTGGAGCCATTAGCTTGTTTGTTATGGAGCGGCGACCCTCACATCTGGATCTGGACATCTGGATGCTTTCCTTTTCCGCTACCCCTTTATTTCCCCCTTCCTCTATGCCTCTCTTTTCTTCCCTCAGTCTGACTTGATTGCCTGGCTGCTTTGGGGGTGTTGCTGACTTCCTTTGGCAGCCACCAGAGGGACATGGGTTGGGTCTGTGCAGCGACCACCACCGCCATCTTTACTCAGGACTTTTTTGTTGTTGTTGCTAACACTTCCTTTGAATACTCCCCTCATGGACACTGCACATCCTTAGATGTTCCACAAACTATCCGAGGAGGATGACGCAAATGTTTCTACCTGTGAGGTGTGTCAAGTCTTAGGCTAACTAAAAGTGGGAGGGTACTCGGAAGAACTCAGAAAACAGAGGCAGTGGTGCACAGTTTGAGGAGGTATTCATTTGATTCATCAGGCTGAGGTTTAGGGTTAGTGACGCAGGCATATGAAGATGACTGCTTTTCTCCCGGAAGGAGTTTCCCTGCGAAAAAATGTGAACAGTAATTGACCCAAACAAACAAGGTTGAAACGGAAGGGTTTAATGATAGAGGGAAAGGGGGGGAGGGTGTAATAGGGAGAGAAGGGGGTACAAAGGGAGGGTGGGGAAGAGAGAGAAAGAAAGAGAGAGAGAGAGGAGGAGGGTAGAAAGGGCGTAAGGAGAAACGAGAGAGAAAAGTGGAAAATAGGCCATAACTGTCAGAGAGCCTCCCTCCACTCTGCAGACACGATCTAAGTTCTTGTCCTCTCTACGTGACTGTGAAATGGCATTTCCCCGAAGTCTAACCCCACCTCAGTTGAGTACCATGAGAGTGTACTCTGAGATGGGCCTACACTTAGAAAAAAAAGGGTCCTTTGGGTGACCCCATAAGAGAACCTTTTTTGGTTCCAGGTTGAACTCTTACGTTTCCAGGTAGAACCCTCTATGGAAAGGGGTTGACATGAAAGCCTCTACCTGGAGGCAGAAAGGGTTCTCCTATGGGGACAGCCGAAGAACCCTTTTAGGTTTTACATAGCACGTTTTTTCTAAGAGTGTATGATGCTAGGTCAAATCTTATAAGGACTGTGTGCATGCCTGTGAGTGTTTGCTATGTTAACACATTAATTGTGCGTGTGTGTGTGTGTGGGGGGGGGGGCAAGTCTTTAAATTGTGCAGTATTAGCAATAGTAAATAAGAATCTGGTAGCAGCAGTTGTGATGTGTGTGCCTGTGTGTGTGTGTGTGTCTGTGTGTCTGTGTGTGTGTCTGTGTGTGTGTGTGTGTGTGTGTGTGTGTGTGTGTGTGTGTGTGTGTGTGTGTGTGTGTGTGTGTGTGTGTGTGTGTGTGTGTGTGTGTGTGTGTGTGTGTGTGTGTGTGTGTGTGTGTGTGTGTGTGTGTGTGTGTGTGTGTGTGTGTGTGTGTGTGAGTGAGTGAGTTGCCGCTTCTGTGGCTCTCCTGTGGATCTCATTGGAGACCTACAATGTATCAAGACGCTGGGGGAGCCTATTGGACAGCACCTGCATCAATTGAGAATCCTGCCCCTCCGCCCACTTCTTGCCAAGGGGCTCATACTATTACACCTATTAGTCCCAAGGGGCTCTGGGGATACATACTATTACACCTATTAGTCCCAAGGGGCTCTGGGGATACATACTATTACACCTATTAGTCCCAAGGGGCTCTGGGGATACATACTATTACACCTATTAGTCCCAATGGGCTCTGGGGATACATACTATTACACCTATTAGTCCCAAGGGGCTCTGGGGATACATACTATTACACCTATTAGTCCCAAGGGGCTCTGGGGATACATACTATTACACTTATTAGTCCCAAGGGGCTCTGGGGATACATACTATTACACTTATTAGTCCCAAGGGGCTCTGGGATACATACTATTACACCTATTAGTCCCAAGGGGCTCTGGGGATACATACTATTACACTTATTAGTCCCAAGGGGCTCTGGGGATACATACTATTACACCTATTAGTCCCAAGGGGCTCTGGGGATACATACTATTACACTTATTAGTCCCAAGGGGCTCTGGGGATACATACTATTACACCTATTAGTCCCAAGGGGCTCTGGGGATACATACTATTACACCTATTAGTCCCAATGGGCTCTGGGATACATACTATTACACCTATTAGTCCCAAGGGGCTCTGGGATACATACTATTACACCTATTAGTCCCAATGGGCTCTGGGGATACATACTATTACACCTATTAGTCCCAAGGGGCTCTGGCGATACATACTATTACACTTATTAGTCCCAAGGGGCTCTGGGGATACATACTATTATACCTATTAGTCCCAAGGGGCTCTGGGGATACATACTATTACACCTATTAGTCCCAATGGGTTCTGGGATGCATACTATTACACCTATTAGTCCCAAGGGGCTCTGGGATACATACTATTACACCTATTAGTCCCAATGGGCTCTGGGGATACATACTATTACACCTATTAGTCCCAAGGGGCTCTGGGATACATACTATTACACCTATTAGTCCCAAGGGGCTCTGGGGATACATACTATTACACTTATTAGTCCCAAGGGGCTCTGGGGATACATACTATTACACCTATTAGTCCCAAGGGGCTCTGGGGATACATACTATTACACCTATTAGTCCCAAGGGGCTCTGGGGATACATACTATTACACCTATTAGTCCCAATGGGCTCTGGGGATACATACTATTACACCTATTAGTCCCAAGGGGCTCTGGGGATACATACTATTACACCTATTAGTCCCAAGGGGCTCTGGGGATACATACTATTACACTTATTAGTCCCAAGGGGCTCTGGGGATACATACTATTACACTTATTAGTCCCAAGGGGCTCTGGGATACATACTATTACACCTATTAGTCCCAAGGGGCTCTGGGGATACATACTATTACACTTATTAGTCCCAAGGGGCTCTGGGGATACATACTATTACACCTATTAGTCCCAAGGGGCTCTGGGGATACATACTATTACACTTATTAGTCCCAAGGGGCTCTGGGGATACATACTATTACACCTATTAGTCCCAAGGGGCTCTGGGGATACATACTATTACACCTATTAGTCCCAATGGGCTCTGGGATACATACTATTACACCTATTAGTCCCAAGGGGCTCTGGGATACATACTATTACACCTATTAGTCCCAATGGGCTCTGGGGATACATACTATTACACCTATTAGTCCCAAGGGGCTCTGGCGATACATACTATTACACTTATTAGTCCCAAGGGGCTCTGGGGATACATACTATTATACCTATTAGTCCCAAGGGGCTCTGGGGATACATACTATTACACCTATTAGTCCCAATGGGTTCTGGGATGCATACTATTACACCTATTAGTCCCAAGGGGCTCTGGGATACATACTATTACACCTATTAGTCCCAATGGGCTCTGGGGATACATACTATTACACCTATTAGTCCCAAGGGGCTCTGGGATACATACTATTACACCTATTAGTCCCAAGGGGCTCTGGGGATACATACTATTACACTTATTAGTCCCAAGGGGCTCTGGGGATACATACTATTACACCTATTAGTCCCAAGGGGCTCTGGGGATACATACTATTACACCTATTAGTCCCAAGGGGCTCTGGGGATACATACTATTACACCTATTAGTCCCAAGGGGCTCTGGGGATACATACTATTACACCTATTAGTCCCAATGGGCTCTGGGATACATACTATTACACCTATTAGTCCCAAGGGGCTCTGGGGATACATACTATTACACCTATTAGTCCCAAGGGGCTCTGGGGATACATACTATTACACCTATTAGTCCCAAGGGGCTCTGGGGATACATACTATTACACCTATTAGTCCCAAGGGGCTCTGGGGATACATACTATTACACCTATTAGTCCCAAGGGGCTCTGGGGATACATACTATTACACCTATTAGTCCCAAGGGGCTCTGGGGATACATACTATTACACTTTTTAGTCCCAAGGGGCTCTGGGGATACATACTATTACACCTATTAGTCCCAAGGGGCTCTGGGGATACATACTATTACACCTATTAGTCCCAAGGGGCTCTGGGGATACATACTATTACACCTATTAGTCCCAAGGGGCTCTGGGGATACATACTATTACACTTATTAGTCCCAAGGGGCTCTGGGGATACATACTATTACACCTATTAGTCCCAAGGGGCTCTGGGGATACATACTATTACACCTATTAGTCCCAATGGGCTCTGGGATACATACTATTACACCTATTAGTCCCAAGGGGCTCTGGGATACATACTATTACACCTATTAGTCCCAATGGGCTCTGGGGATACATACTATTACACCTATTAGTCCCAAGGGGCTCTGGCGATACATACTATTACACTTATTAGTCCCAAGGGGCTCTGGGGATACATACTATTATACCTATTAGTCCCAAGGGGCTCTGGGGATACATACTATTACACCTATTAGTCCCAATGGGTTCTGGGATGCATACTATTACACCTATTAGTCCCAAGGGGCTCTGGGATACATACTATTACACCTATTAGTCCCAATGGGCTCTGGGGATACATACTATTACACCTATTAGTCCCAAGGGGCTCTGGGATACATACTATTACACCTATTAGTCCCAAGGGGCTCTGGGGATACATACTATTACACTTATTAGTCCCAAGGGGCTCTGGGGATACATACTATTACACCTATTAGTCCCAAGGGGCTCTGGGGATACATACTATTACACCTATTAGTCCCAAGGGGCTCTGGGGATACATACTATTACACCTATTAGTCCCAAGGGGCTCTGGGGATACATACTATTACACCTATTAGTCCCAATGGGCTCTGGGATACATACTATTACACCTATTAGTCCCAAGGGGCTCTGGGGATACATACTATTACACTTATTAGTCCCAAGGGGCTCTGGGGATACATACTATTACACCTATTAGTCCCAAGGGGCTCTGGGGATACATACTATTACACCTATTAGTCCCAAGGGGCTCTGGGGATACATACTATTACACCTATTAGTCCCAAGGGGCTCTGGGGATACATACTATTACACCTATTAGTCCCAAGGGGCTCTGGGGATACATACTATTACACTTTTTAGTCCCAAGGGGCTCTGGGGATACATACTATTACACCTATTAGTCCCAAGGGGCTCTGGGGATACATACTATTACACCTATTAGTCCCAAGGGGCTCTGGGGATACATACTATTACACCTATTAGTCCCAATGGGCTCTGGGATACATACTATTACACCTATTAGTCCCAAGGGGCTCTGGGGATACATACTATTACACTTATTAGTCCCAAGGGGCTCTGGGGATACATACTATTACACCTATTAGTCCCAAGGGGCTCTGGGGATACATACTATTACACCTATTAGTCCCAATGGGCTCTGGGATACATACTATTACACCTATTAGTCCCAAGGGGCTCTGGGGATACATACTATTACACCTATTAGTCCCAAGGGGCTCTGGGGATACATACTATTACACTTATTAGTCCCAAGGGGCTCTGGGGATACATACTATTACACCTATTAGTCCCAAGGGGCATGCTTCTGAACACATCCTACAGAAATGCTCTTTACTCTGTATAAATCCTTTTTTTTTTACGTCAGTCTAAACTGGCAAAAAAACACATGAAATTGGATACTTCAAGCCACATTTCAAACCACCTTCGTAGGTGGTTTGAAATCAGATACAAATCTGATTCCTGGCCATACAACTTGTGTCTGAAAGGTGAAATCTGATTTATTTGCCCTCAAGTGGTTTTTTGACTGTTATTTGGCATATCCTGTTACTTGCTAACTGCTCTGTTGACAGTTTGGCAAGAACAATGCAGTAGCTAACTAGCTCGTTAATTGTTCACAATTATCTGCTAGGAAGCAAAACAGCTGCATAGCTAGCTAGTTAACTGCTGTGGCTAGCCAAACATGACTTGTCTTGAGGCTTTAAAAGATTTCTTACACTATGACGTCGCACATTCAAAGCAAATAGAAAACGTCCATGGCAGGCATTGTTTTCAAAATCAAATCAAATGTTATTGGTCACATACACATGGTTAGCAAATGTTCATGCGAGTGTAGTGAAATGCTTGTGCCTCTCGTTCCGACAGTTTCTAACAAGTAATCTAACAATTCCCCAACAAGTACCTAATACACACAAATATACAAGGGGTGAATGAGAATATGTACATACAGGCATATGGATGAATGATGGCCGAGCGGCATAGGCAGGGTGCAGTAGATGGTGTAGAATACAGTATATACATGTGATATGAGTAATGCAAGATATGTAAACATTATTAAAGTGGTATTTTTAAAGTGTCCAGTGATTGGGTCTCAATACAGTATATACATGTGATATGAGTAATGTAAGATATGTAGACATTATTAAAGTGGCATTATTTTGAGAGATAATGTTTAAAGTGACAAGTGATGCATTCATTGAAGTGTCCAGTGATTGGGTCTCAATGTGGGCAGCAGCCTCTCTGAGTTAGTGATGGCTGTTTAACAGTCTGATGGCCTTGGGATAGAAGCTGTTTTTCAGCCTCAGGTAGATTGCCCCCGGTGATGCGTTGCGCAGACCGCACCACCCTCTGGAGAACCTTGCGGTTGAGGGTGGTGCAGTTGCCGTACCCGGCTGTGATACAGCCCAACAGGATGCTCTCGATTGTGCATCTGTAAAAGTTTGTCAGGGTTTTGGGTGACAAGCCACATTTCTTCATCCTCCTGAGAGGCACAGTTGCCCCTTCTTGACCACACTGTCTGTGTGGTTGGACCATTTCAGTTTGTCTGTGATGTGTATGCCCTGGGAAACTTAAAACTTTTACCTTCTCCACTGCTGTCCCTTCGATGTGGATAGGGGGGGTGCTCCTTCTGCTGTTTCCTGAAGTCCACGATCATCTCCTTTGTTTTGTTGACGTTTATTGAGAGGTTGTTTTTCTGACACCACATTCATAGTGCCCTCACCTCCTCCCTGTAAGCTGTCTCATCGTTGTCTGTGATCAGGCCTACCACTTTTGTGTCATCGGCAAACTTAATAGTGATGTTGGAGTCGTGCCTGGCCATGCAGTCATGAGTGAACAGAGAGTACAGGAGGGGACTGAGCACGCACCCCTGAGGGGCCCATGTGTTGAGGTTCAGCATGGCGGATGTGTTGTTGCCTACCCTTACCACCTGTGGGCGGCCCGTCAGGAAGTCCAGTATCCAGTGGCAGAGGCAGATCTTTAGTGTCAGGGTCCTTAGCTTATTTATGAGCTTTGAGGGCACTATGGTGTTGATAACATTCTCACATAGGTGTTCCTTTTGTCCAAGTGGGAAAGGGCAGTGTGGAGTGCAATAGAGATTGCATCATCTGTGGGCGGTATGCAAATTGGAGTGGATAAACAGGGCCTTAAGTCTTCCACGTCAACACCATGAAAAAGTGCTTAGAGGGTTTTTTCTCCTCCCTTTATTGGCTGTTTTTAAAGGGGTCCCCCTAGGTGTTTCCACCTAGCTGGGGACCGGGGTTTTGTGCTCATTTGGGGGCTCTTAAAGCTCCATGTTTCCATAGGCTGTGGAAAGTAATCTCGTTGGCCACTGTCCCTCTACTTTACCTGCCCTCTGTTATCTATTAGTGCTTAGCATGTTGGGGGGGGGGGGTGTTATGAGACACTAGAGGAGGTGAACTAGGGGGATCTGGCCACCTTTGATGTCTCAGCTTACCTGCTAAAAGCCCGGGGGCCGGGCTCCTGGCTTGGGCCATGCAGGGCCATAAAGGGCCGGTTAGTAAGGCCCAGGTAATGAAGCCTCCTGTTCTGTTTGAGGAGGGCCCCTGAAAGTGGCCCCTGCTTGGGGTCTTCCCACTTCCTGCCAGCTGGCCAGAGGGATGGAAGAACAGGAGTTGATAAGAACAGGAGCAGAGATATAACTTTCTTTCATTTTATGGAAGATGGAGGGAGGGAGGAAAGGGATGGAGGGATGGAGGGAGCAGGGGAGGAGAAAGAATAATTAACGCATTCAACTCTTTGACTTTGAAAGTGCTTTGTAATTGCATGGTGTTAGATGGTCAGCAGTTTGTGGTTCCTGAGCTGATGATGCCACACATACTTGGTCCTAACTGGGTTCTACTTCTCCAGGTTCTGTTGTGGTAGAAGTGTCAATGATGATATTTTTTATAATGTGTACCTGTTCATAGTATAGCAACACATCTGCTTGTCGTCAGCAGACCCTGAGAAAGTGCTGATGAGAGCAACCTGAAAACTACTAAGTGATACCTCTGCATCAACAAAGAATAAAACATTTCTCAGAGTCTCACAGATGGACCATTATGGTGGAGATCATTCTCTCTTATAGAAGTGATTGAACTCTGATGAAGAACAATAGATCAAATTGAGTATCACTTTATCTCTAAGGTGGATGTGTTTACTTTCATTATATTACCCACCTCACCCCTCTGTTTTTTGTTTCCCCCACCAACCATGCTACGTGGTTTTATTCTTTTTTCCGAGCTCAGCCTCATATTTTCCCCTGGGTAGGGGGGGGGGGTTCTAGTCCACTCACCCATTTACTGTGGCCCCCAGCTGGTTCCTGGCTGCCCATGAAAGGGTCTGTGAGACCTGGGGACACCGTAAACGCACCAGGACACCCAGCATGCCCCTCCTTGATCCTCCGTAGTGTAAAACTGTTGCCGTCGGCAACATTAGGTTCTGGAACCCGCTACTGAGTTACAGTAAGCAACTTGTACTTATGGGTCCCATCTATCCAAGGCAGTGGAGGTTGCTGAGGGGAGGACGGAAGCCACGTGTTTGATATTGTTGATACCTTTCCGCTTATTCCGCTCCAGCCATTACCATGGAGCCCGTCCTCCGCATTTAAGGTGCCACCAACCTCCTGTGATCCAAGGGTTGGTTATTAACGCTGTGTTGACAGAGGAAAAACATGCACGGACGGCCCAGATGTATTTTCTCTGCAGATTACTGGATACCTCCAATAAAAACACAACAGACAGGTACAGTTGGTAAAAATGTCAATCATGGATCGGGAGAGTTTATTAACAGAATCTTGTGGGGATTCTGAATAGTACACCAGTAAACTGCCACATACTGTATCTGCTGTCGTAGTATTCTTATCCCTATTGACTCTGAACCGTCAGAACCAGTCAGGACAGTTGTCGTTACCCAGGTGTATTATCAGACATGGTGCGAGTCCCAAATGTCACCCTATTCTCTATAAAGTACACTACTTTTTGACCCCAAATAAGAGTGTGCTATTTGAGGCGCAGTTTGTTCTATATGGGGGTCCAGCTCGCTAACCACTCCACCACACAGTACCAAAGGTTTAACAATACACCGTGCTAGGTCTGGGCTCCTTCTCTTTAAAGACGCATCCAGCGTAATGCTCTCTCATCGAGTCAATTCCTGTTTAAGATTAAGAGGAATGCTGGCCATTAAACAAGGTTGGTGGGAAGAGAAGGGGAGGTGACCAAGGTTCACGGCCCACCCAAAGATATTCCTCCAAAAGGAATATCACTGAAACGCCATAACTACCAAACTGCCACTTTTTTAATCTGTTGCATTGGTGAAATAACAATTATGGCAATCATCACACTTGAATTGAGAATTGAACCATCAGCCATAAAAGGTCTGGTCTTTGAGAAAAGGTCTTGTTTCTGTGTAGCGAAAGCAGTAAATAAATGTATATCCAATGTTAGCAGCAGACTAAGCTGTTGTCTATGTTGCACTATGAACTGAGGTGTTTTACTGCGATACCAGAATGTCACTTTAACTTCTTAAAGGTCCATCTAAAGCCCGACTTAGATGGACTTTTTCCAAGTAAGGAAAAAAAACGTACATTCCTAGCATTTTGTCCTCGTGTCTCGCTTTCCCTAAATAGGAGGATTCTGGAATCTTAGAAAATGAATGCAGGTTGCTCATATCTTAAGTTCTGGACTTGGGTTGGATAGGTGAAATTCCCTACCTCCCCACCTCCGTTATAGATTCAGCAGTCTTAATCGTTTTACAAGACTATCTGGTGCGGTTGAAATGCCAGGACTACTGGCTACTGTATGTGTGCACAGAGTCTAGAGCTTCACACTGGCTGCGATTTGACGGGTCTCAGCTGCTTGTCCGTGAGCAGCCTCTGCTGTGGGCTCTGTCCTTTTGCTTTATGTCACCGTGGCCTCTGCAAAAGCAGCCCGTCTGCTTTATGTCACCGTGGCCTCTGGAAAAGCAGCCCGTCTGCTTTATGTCACCGTGGCCTCTGGAAAAGCAGCCCGTCTGCTTTATGTCACCGTGGCCT
The DNA here is from genome assembly GCF_036934945.1 of Oncorhynchus masou masou. Lineage (NCBI taxonomy): Eukaryota > Metazoa > Chordata > Actinopteri > Salmoniformes > Salmonidae > Oncorhynchus > Oncorhynchus masou. Next base: position 2,792,977 of record NC_088225.1, on the reverse strand, counting down.
CTGGAAAAGCAGCCCGTCTGCTTTATGTCACCGTGGCCTCTGGAAAAGCAGCCCGTCTGCTTTATGTCACCGTGGCCTCTGGTCACCGTGGCCTCTGGAAAAGCAGCCCGTCTGCTTTATGTCACCGTGGCCTCTGGAAAAGCAGCCCGTCTGCTTTATATCACCGTGGCCTCTGGAAAAGCAGCTCGTCTGCTTTATATCACCGTGGCCTCTGGAAAAGCAGCCCGTCTGCTTTATGTCACCGTGGCCTCTGGAAAAGCAGCCCGTCTGCTTTATGTCACCGTGGCCTCTGGAAAAGCAGCCCGTCTGCTTTATGTCACCGTGGCCTCTGGAAAAGCAGCCCGTCTGCTTTTGTCATCCGGTTTTTACCGCTCCTCAGAGAGTTGGTCTCGGCAGTAATGGGCCCAGGACACTTCCACTCCACCAAAGGAAGAGCGGAATGTGAAAGAGATTTCTCCCCCGAGAGAAGGAAAAGAGCGATGTGGATTGCGAATGTTCGTAATTGTATTTCGTGATACTCACCATTTTATAGATCCATTCAGTCTTGAAGAGCCTGTGTACTGATGACAGACATAACACTTTGACCATCTAACAGGCTGAAGAGATTTCGCTAATTACTTAAACCAGAACATATAAAAGCCAACATTTCTTTGTAACAAGCTGGCAGTAGTCTTAGGGTTGGTGGCCCTACGATTGAACCAGTGGTTAACAGGTGATGAAAGGTGAACAAACCCCTCCAGTCTTAATATACTTCCACGTGAAAAGGCTGAGGTGTTTGATGATGTCACACACCTGTTAGAGATGCATCATGATGTTTGGAACGTTTCACACACTTGTTATGTGATCTATAGTACTCTGCACAAAAATATTAAAAATAAATACAAAAATATAAACGCAACATGAGCTGAAATAAAAGATCCCAGAAATGTTCCATATGCACAAAAAGCGTATTTCTCTAAAATGTTGTGCACAAATATGTTCACATCCCTGTTAGTGGGAATTTCTTATTTGTCAAGATAATCCATCCACCTGACAGGTGTGGCTTATCAAGAAGATTATTAAACAGCATGATCATTACACAGGTGCACCTTGTGCCGGGTACAATAAAAAGCCACTCTAAAATGTGCAGTTTAGTCACACAACACAATGCCACAGAAGTCTCAAGTTGAGGGAGCGTACAATTGGCATGCTGATGGCAGCAAGGTCCACCAGAGCTGTTGCCAGAGAATTGAATGTTTATTTCTCTACCATAAGCCACCTCCAATGTTGTTTTAGAGAACTTGGCAGTACGTCCACCAGGCCTCACAACCGCAGAACATGCGTGTGACGTCGGGTGGGTGAGCAGTTTGCTGATGTCAATGTTGTGAACAGAGTGCCCCATGAGGGTGGTGGGGTTATGGTATGGGCAGGCATGAGCTACGGACAACAAACACAATTGCATTATATTGATGGCAATTTGAATGCACAGAGATACCGTGGCGAGATCCTGAGGCCCATTGTTGTGCCATTCATTCACTGCCATCACCTCACGTTTCAGCATGATAATGCACGGCCCCATGTTGCAAGGATCTGTACACAATTCCTGGAAACTGAAAATGACCCAGTTCTTTCATGGCCTGCATACTCACCAGACATGTCACCCAATGAGCATGTTTGGGATGCTCTGGATCAACGTGTACAGCAACATGTTCCAGTTTCTGCCAATATCCAGCAACTTTGCACAGCTACTGAAGAGTAGTGGGACAGCATTCCACAGGCCGCAATCAACAGCCTGATCAACTCTATGCGAAGGAGACGTGTCACGCTGCATGAGGTAAATGGTGGTCACACCAGATACGGACTGGTTTTCTGATCCACGCCCCTACCTTTATTTTTACGGTATATGTGACCAACAGATGCATATCTGTATTCCCAGTCATGTGAAATCCATAGACTAGGGACAAATGAATTTATTTCAATTGAATCATTTCCTTATATGAACTGTAACTCAGTAAAATGTTTGAAATGGTTATGTTTACATTGTTTCTTCTCACAAACAAGACCGTTGAGGCCCATAAGGCTCTTGCGATGTAGTCCACTGCATGCACATGCAAGTTTCGTTGATTCAAACCAATCAAATAAAATCTTTCATCGTGGGGCTCTTCATGCATTTTGAAAAAGTATGTCGGCGCATGTGTTTGCTTTATGATGTAATTCCATTTCTGTGTCATTGTGTCAGGAAATTGGTCATAGTCAAGTGACTGTAGAAATGTGTGTGTGTGTGTATGTGGTGTGTGTTGGGTCCGTCTGATTAGCTCGAGGAGAAAACTCCTTCATATTGAAGCACCTGTTCTCCCTTTCAGAAACAGGTGACCAGATAGTCGGACTCACTTATTTTCTCACTCCCGCTCTTCTATTTTCCATCTGTCATATTCCAACTTACTCTCAGTCTCTAATTCAAACTCCCGACATAAAAAAAACATTTTCATATGCATGACTTACATCTGAAATTTGCAAAACGTTTGACTTATTTTCCCTTTCACCTGATAATTTTACATTCTTTCGCACTGTTTTTCTCAACCATTAAAACATACACTTCCCCGCCTTCGCTTTTTGCCTCACTCCTCATATTTCATCCGTCCTTTCATCTTCTCTCTCTCTCTCTCTCTTGACACCAGTGTGATCCGAGCAGAGGAAGGGATGGAAAGGAAGTGTGTGTGGGGGGGGGGGGGCGGGGCAGTGGGCAGAAGCCTCGGCGCTCTCCAACGCTGTAATCTGTGTGAGGCAGAAACGTCCAGCCGATCTCACGGGCAACAACCTCTAATTTGGGATATATTTTGAGAGGTTTATTGGGCTGGCTTCCCTGGTCTGAGGCTGAAACGTGGAGTCAACAATTACATTGTGTGATTTTCAACTCAAGCCCTATTCGCATGCAGGCAGGGAAGCAGGATCCTGTTGGCCTCCGGTTGGTAAGGGCAAAGCAGGATAAATCAAAGCGGCATTTTGGTGGAATGTTGAACTTTCACATTCTTTTTGAGGTCAAAATAGCTCGTCTATGATACAGTAATTAAACAAGTCGAGATGCAAAATACAACACTAAACAGTTGATAGTAGCTCATCCTTCCCTATACTTAGAATTGAGTGTCCATCCTTCCGTACAGCTCAAAGACCAATTGTCCAGTCAATTGATATTGCTGTGCTGCGGTTGATTGGTGTTTTGATGAGTTTCCCAACAGCAGATCACGCCGACAGTCCACACTTGATAATAAGGTTGACTTTTACATAATAATACATTTGACATAAGGGTATATAATAAATGCCATCAGTCATCTACCTACAGCTTGGGGCTACATTACGTAACATGCCTTGCACCGTAGTCCTGACCATGAACTAATTTACCCCTCTGAAGGCGACCACGTAGATGAGCCACGTAGATGAGCCATTAGGATCACCACGTTTAACAGCGGTAATAGGATAAACCAGTAAAACTCACGTCGCTTCCTATGTGCAGACGAACAGGCCCACGGTGGTATATAATAACCAGCTAGGACCTCGTCCAGGTGTGTGTCCATAATAAATGCCATTCTGCTTGGGGAGCAAGCCAACAGTTAAGTCAAGCATGTGCTGTGGTGCCATAAAAAGGTGATGACAAACAAAGATATACCACTGTATGCAGATGACCTTTCACCCCCCTCAGAGTGGCAGGGCGGAAGATGTGTCAACAGCTGCCTATGGGAGTTAGCTGTTTATTGTCTTATTTACCATTCATTTGAGCTGTGATGTATGAAGGTAACATATTTCAGTTTAAAAAACTGCTTTCATTATGTCAAACTGCTTTCAATGTCAAATGTATGAAAATATACAAAGCTGTATATCAATTTAACCGTACAATCCATGTGTACTGTTCACAGCATTTGAAATTACCATTTGATACAAACAGTCAGTGTGCCTTTGCACATTGCAAATTGAGTTCAAAGCTTTTATCAATTTCAGAATCAGGGAAAAATTGGACTAAATATCACAAATTGAGAAAACAGTCAGCTTTGAATGAAATATCTTTCAATAGTGCCCTAAAATCTGTATCCAACTTTTCATCTCTTAGAGGCCAATTTTCCAGAGTGCTAGCACTGGTGCTTCAGGCCAGGAATGAGAGATGGGAGCTAGCTCACTAATCCCAGACCTGGACCAGGACCACGCTGTTCTGGCATACTGTAGGACTACGTCCTAAATAGCACCCTATTCCCTACATACTGTTGAGCACTACTTTTGACCAGAGCCCGATGGGACCAGCTCAAAAGTAGTGTGCCACATGGGGAATAGTGTGCAAATTGGGACATAGCTTAGGCCTCTGGACACATTCCAGCTTCTAGAAGCATCTGTCACTTGAGCCTGGAAAATGACTCCTCCTTTGGAAGGGAGTGGAGGCTTTACTTTTCTTCCTTTCTTTTATTGTCCTCTTTCTTTCCTTTTCTTTCATTCATTCCCTATTTCCACCTTGACTTAAGACACTTGGTTAGGAGTGAATACTGTTGCTCTAAAAGTAAACAATTCTAAGAGGGACAATATACAACACAGACTGAGTGTCCAAAACATTAGGAACACCTTCCAAATATTGAGTGCACCCGCTTTTGCTCTCAGAACAGACTCAACCCATCATTGCATGGACTCTACAAGGTGTCGAAAGCGTTCCACAGGGACGTTGCCCAGGTTGACTCCAATGCTTCCCACAGTTGTGTCAAGTTGGCTGGATGTCCTTCGGGTGGTGGAAAACTATTGAGCATGAAAACCTCAGCTGCATTTCAGCTCTTGACACACTCAAACCAGTATGGTAGTAGGTGCGCCTGCTACCATACCCCTTTCAAAGACAATTCAATATTTTGTCTTTCCCATTCAACCTCTGAATGGCACATATACACAATCCATGTCTCAATTGTCTCAAGGCTTAAAAATAATTATTTAACCCAATCTCCGCCCCCTTAATCTACACTGATTGAATTGGATTTAACAATTGACATCAATAAAGGATCATAGTTTTCACCTGGATTCACCTGGTCAGTCTACATCATGGAAAGAGCAGTTATTCCTAATGTTTTGTACACTCGGTGTATTTGGCCATAACGTCACATTGTCCCAATCCCAAATTTGTATTAACTTAAACCTGAAGCTCAAATAATTCTAAATAAATATTCCGAGTGTCCGAATGCCCTTACTTCCGTTCTAAACCATAGGGATTTGGGGTATGCAGATTTTTATTTATTTATTGTATGTGAAATGTTATGCTTTAATTCAACATTTACACTTGTGGGAATTGTCCTACAGTACATGGAAAGTGCGAAACTCATTTTACATTTGCTGTACTTTGTGCCGCATTTGTTGATAAGGAAATCAAGAAATACTTTGGATACATTCGGGAGCACGACAATAATATTCCTGGAAAACGTGGGGTAGGTGCAACATAGGACACAAAAATGACAAGGGTTTGAGTGAGAAGACCAGTTGGCCACACACCTCTCCAAAGTGTGCACACTTCCTAAGTAACTTCAATGCACTTTTATGACTCAAGAGTCTTCAGCTGTAAAGGCGCTTTGTTGAGCTCTCCGAGCTGTGCCGTTGAGGAATGAGGAGCGAGCACACTTGTCGTGGTTTTGTTTGGAACACAACTCCGCATCCCCGCCATCACACAATTACTGTTGTTATTTACGCAATCCAAAAACTGCCCATTATAACCGCAATGTGGGTCAAGTGGGCATAATTTGAAAGCGTGTTATATTTCCAACATAACTTGCTAAGTTATAAAATCGGATCCTACAGCATTAGGCCTTCACAAGGCAACTGAGAGAAACAGGTCCTAGTTCTGGTGCACATAGAAAGGAGAGTGTAGAGAGGAGCCATGAGTGCATTCAGGTGCATGTTCCGCGGGGAATTTTCTCCACAACAGACGAACACAGGCTCATTATGTTCAGAACCACCCATGTCATATTGTAACTGCACGTCAAACATAGTGACCCAAAACGATGACGCTACATGACACACGTTTTATGATGGGGAAATGTGAAGCGCACATTTTTCCGTCTTGCCTGTATGACATCAAAGCAGTATTTATTATAATCCTCAATGTCTCATCTTTCAAAATAAACCAAGTCCTCTTTACTTACAGCATTTCCTTCACTCAGAAAATGTTTTTCTGTTGCTAAAGTTGCCCAATAGTCACGAGGGCTGTGGGCAACTTCTTGTCGCGTTGCGGTGTTCAAGTTCAAAATGGCTGTCATTTACAGCATGATACGAATGAACAGCCACTGCGTTCCAATTTAGGAGCTTATTAGTGCCCAAATCTGCCATTTCCAACCCAGGCCAGAATGTCATACTCATTTCGGCTTTACATCTAGTAGAATTTGCTGCACACTATTGAGGAAGAGAACAGTCCTTCGAGACCTACATGTCAGACAACAGCTGATTATCACCTGAGGGGACACACTGTACCAGAATGAATGAATGGCAATTAGATGTAGGATGAGCTTAGTATGCTGATATTTGTTGCTTACTACATTAGTTCTTACTCAATAGCACGTTCTTAGTAGTAGGCTAGCCAGATTTTGGACATGGCCGTTGTGTACAATTTAACTGTCATCATTACACCCAAGCATTTTAAACCACAACCTTGATACTAACAATCCCTTCCATTTGTTTTGACTGCCTACAATGTCATCCCTGCTCTACATGGATGTTCAACTCTTATTCAGGTAGCTACTACCACTGCAATTGCTATGCCCTGGGGGAGAGAAGGGAAGGTTTTGTCTGGCAATTGACTTCAGGTGGAAATGTAGATGGCGGACGATACAGTAACAGGTTGGCTCCTCTGGGACCGTTGGAAAAACAAAGGCAGGCATTTCGATCAGGCATGGGGACGCCCCTTGCACTGTGGCAGATGTTTTTTTTCCCCTCCGCTCACAGGAGCATCTGGATCCAGAGAGCAGATATTTGTGTGTGTGTGTGTGTGTGTGTGTGTGTGTGCGTGCGTGCGTGCGCGTGCGTGCGTGTGTGCGTGCGTGCGTGTGTGTGTGTGTGTGTGTGTGTGTGTGTGTGTGTGTGTGGAAGCAGAGTGAAATATGAATCAGTCTTTCCTAGGGTCAAAGACTGAGCACTAGCGTCTTGGACCTGAGGTCTGCTGGCTTAACAGTGGCGATAGGAAGAAAGAGAGTTAGAGACGGTGGGCCATGATGTGGCCATTGTGGGGACTGCCAACATGTGTGTTTGAGCCTTTATTTGCGTTGGGAGTGGCTTGATGTGAATGTTGAAAAGGGGAGGACACCGATGAGGATACAGAGGAGTACAGTGTTATTACAAGATGCAAAATGAATAAATTATCCTGCAAACTTCAAAAAGTACTGTAAAATAACTCTATATTTCCTGGTTCACTTGCGATTTGTTACGTACATTTCCTGGACACCCCTCAAGCTTAAACTCTCCTCTAGCTCTCCTTCTCAACCTTAAACTCAGACTTATTTCCAAACATACATAATAGTAAGCTGACTAACTTATTGACCCTGCTTTGTTACTTCCTTATTGAGGTCAATCTAAGCTGTTATGTCCACCCCAAAACTGATCACAACCAGTCATCCTGTTGAGTGTAAGACATGTTCTTTCTCTCACTCTCAATTTCTACTCCCCTCTTCCAGCGAGATGTCTTTGTTTTTGTGTGAGGATTGTAGCGACGATTTTATGTCCTCCGTACTTTTAAGGGCCGCCATAGCCCTTTAATTTGGCGACATCAGCTAGATCACAAGGCCTTGCCGCACTGTGGTCGCCATCTTACCACAGAGAACAAGCAGAGCCCGGGCAATGTGAAAGTCAAGGCTCTAGGGAGAAGTTGACACTAGGCAGTTGCACAGATCTAGGATCAGCTTATCCAGCTCCAATGTTAACAAGATAGAGGCTAGAGAGAGCTTTGTTGACGGTGAGAATAGAATGTATAGGTTTTCCAATAACATTCTTAGAATGTTCTTTGAACGGTACTAATGTTTTCTTGTGGATTTTACCTAATGTTTTCTTAATGTTCTGAGAATATGATATGACCTGTAGGAAACATTATGCTAAAGTATTAAAATTCCCACAGAAGAACGTTGTTTCTTAACGTTCTCGGAACAATTTCATAATGTTAATTTAAATAAAACCATGAGGAAACCTTACGCTGATGTATTGAAATTCCAACAGTAGAGTGTTCTTTGTTAACGTTCTTTGAACCATTTGAGAACATTCCGCATGTCAAACCATTTGGAGAACATTTCTTAAGAATTTTTATTTTATTAATTGTAACCAAGTTCCTTTGCCAAGTTCCTTAAATGTGCTGAGAATGTTCCACATTCAAACAACTATCTTGCACCATTCCCAGAACAGAACGTTATGTGCTAGCTGGGTTGGCTTTGGAACATTCTCAGCATATTGAAGTAACTCAACAATTTTTTATTTATTTTGTTGGTATTTCATTACTTTAACAGAACATTTCATAATAATGTAAAGATGGTTGGTCAATTTTGGTAACGTTCTAGGAATATTCTATACTTGTTTTGACATTGGGAATGTTCTAAAATAATTCAGAGAACGTTAAGAAACAACGTATACTTGTTTCTTCAGCATACTGTTTCCACCAGGTTTCTTTTTAAAGTCATGTTCTTAAATAGTTTGTTCTTCTCAGCATCAACAAATCTCTACCCTCTAAGTGTGTTCAGGTGTGTTGGCCTCCCCGCTAATTGGCCACACCTGATCTTAATGAGTGCTTGTTAACTTTGAAATGGGGTCTGTTTGAATAGACTGAAATGAACAGCTTTGTATGAGTAAAAAGCAAACATGGCATTCTAGCTCCATCCAAATTCCATGGATAGAGAACAGAGGATTATTGGTTCTAATCTCACTGATGCCACAATCAAAAAGAAATGTGTTTGCATGATTAATGCCTAGGCAAATTCATTTCCATGTGTCCTATCTGTTCTTGGAGTTCAAAACAGTACAATTAATTTAGAAGTGATATTAAGTCTTCTCAGAATGTTAATAAAACCTTGCGGGAAATTCTTCAGGGAACCATAGTCAAACGTTCTCAGAACCTCTTTGAAACCTAAAAATGTATGTTTCCAGACACATTTTACACTTCTGTTTATTAAAAAACGTTATTTTTTACAGGTCAGGAAGCATATGGCTTTTTTCCCCAGAACCAATGGGAAACCAAAATCATACTTTCTCACAACTTCCAAGAAACCAAATGTGATAGCTGGGTTTTCAACATTTTAAGGTATTAGGCCTATAACATGTACGGACAAGCCCCCTTCTCTCCCAAAGCTCCAAGAGTGTTTTTCAGAAATGACAGACCTTACCCCATAGGTATTTGGTGTTCATAAAAATGCACATTTTTGCCCAGTACATAATGTAACACATTTGCAAGAGCAGTATTTGGCACAGCTGTAAAAAACAGACGTTCGAAACAGAACGCCTAAGTATTGTGTGAAACTACCACTTTGGGTATTTGACACAACCGAAACGTTGGCAAGTTAAATAATTTGTCATGAAAAGTATTTGTGGATGGTTCAGGGATGTGGGGTCAGATATTGGTGATCCAGATGAGTACATTATTTCCTCACTGAATGTTGAAAAACAGAAGACCAGTTCTAAGATACCATTTTTGCTTCTTTACCAAATTGAATGACTCAGCAAAAAAAACGAAACAAAAGCAAACTATGTGAAAGAGTGCTCGTTATAGTAAACCATCACTGTCATGTACTCAATAATTGCATGAAGATCTGTTGGAAATTCATAAAATGGTGAATCCTTTCTTACAAATATTTATAGTTGCCCCTCCCCTTTTGTGGTATGACAAGCACCCACTTCCTGTTTTGGTTTGTGCAGGCAGAAGGTCCTTGGTGTAGCACTCAAGACTTCCCCTTGTAAACAGAGCATGCTACCCACACAGCCCATGGCTCTACAATCTACACTGCCTGCCAAGAGATCACTGAGATGGAGGGAGGGAGGTAGAGAGGGAGGGAGGCAGAGAGAGGCGAAGAGAGAGTGATAAAGACGGAGAGAGCAAAAGAGAATAACAGAGTGACCAAACACCGAGTTAGATTAGGAAATGATGAGAGCAGAAATAAACACACGTACATTAGATGGACAGACGTCAAGTGAGACACAGAATGACAAAAAAATGAGACAGTAAAACAATTCCAAACGGAACAAAATAGACCATGATAGAGGCTAGAGAATAGTAGAGAGACAGAAAGAGAAAACCAGACAGAAGAATGGGAAAGAGAGGGAGAATAGGGAGTTACAGAAGTGGGGGAGCGAGTGAGGGAAACGTAGTCTTGGGCTGTGCCTCGGACTGTAGTTTCTTTTCTTGGCTGCCTGATTGCCTGTTCCCTTGAGGTCTCTGGGTGAGTTTGGTCATGATTCACTCTGCAGAAACGTAACACCGGGCCTGCAAAACACATTTACCCGGAAAGTTCTGGATTCTGGAGCTACAGTATTTCAAGTCTCTACCCTCTTCCCTCCTAGGCTGCTGCTGTGATAACGTTACGATTGCTCTAGTAGCAGCACTGTACCTCAGACTCTATCCTGCGGTTAACCTTTATTTCAGTGTGAGCTAATCAAATGTAAAAGCACATTCAGCCAATCCCTAACAGAATGCTTGAATTGGGTGGCCATACACGTATCCCTTTTCCGTCAGAGGATTATTTGGATCTTCTGGTTCGTAACACTAACCCCATGCCTCTCTCTCTGTCTTTGTAAACAGTCAATGCCCACTGGGACTTGTCATATAGGGTCCCCTAAGAGTCTCCATTGTGCCCTGTACGTGTGTCTGGTTTCGAGGTTACTCATTGTCCCTATAACCTCAGATCTAACTCAGACATAACTATGACCGTGAGATATACATCCCAAATCTGACCGTGGATCAGTTCTTAAGGGGGAGACTTTCCCCGGAACCCATGCGGCTGCCTGCCTGAGTTGTAGGGGAGGAGATAGGAGGTACCCACTGCAGTGTGCCTCTGAATCACAGGGACTGTGGACCACATGCCACTCACACCACTGCAATGAATCAGGCTATAGCTCATTCTGATCGGGGTGGTGGTGAGCGTTTGGGAAATGGAGCGGAGTAGGGGATTGACTTGTCTATTGGCTTATACATGTAGTCATGAGTGTGAGAGAGGAGGATGGTATAGAGTGAGGAAGAAAGATTGGGGTAAAATAACTCCAATTAACTCAAAGAGGGGAATATGGCAGATTAGTTAAGAGAAAAGAGCAAGAAGGCACTTACAGTCAGAAGACCGTTACAGTCAGAACGCAATTACAGTCGTAAAATATGGAGATTGAGGGAGGAGAAAAAAAGAGACAAAGGTAACTTGAGTAATGTAGAGGGAAGAGTAATGGAATGTTGACCAAGAGTTGCACAAAACGAAGGGAAAAAACTGTGTTCATAATAAACAGAAGAATCAGAGGGGGGAGGAAATACTATAGTGTAGAGGAGGGAGAGGGAGAGAGAGAGAGAGAAAGACATTTGAATTG